>NW_020220476.1:14250-16699 GCF_003070985.1 Temnothorax curvispinosus | reverse complement strand
CAAAACTGCCTAGTCGTTGGAGTCAGAGAAGTAGTAGGCAATTTGTGTAGATTTTTTGACAAGTTTCCTGCGTAGAGCTGACTCTTCTTTATATACAGTGGCAAACTAATTTTGAATCCGTTGCAAAATCAATGTGATGAGTTTCTTTTGTCCCCTCAATTCTTTAATCTTTTTTTTTATTTGAGACCTTTACTTTATCCTCGGCAGCGTTTGAAATAGAAAATACTTAATAATTTAAGACAAACTTATATACTTAACTCGACGTGTATTTTTAAAATAAAAATTTGGTGACGATTCTTGAATCGCAGGATCAAGTAGTTGCTCGTAGGTTAATTTTTTACAGTAGCGAGTGAAAGCCCGAATATTTATTCCAAAGTCTAACGCTGTTTTTACGAAAAGATTCTCGCTCAATTTTTATTTTTTTAATCGTTCTAAATATAATTTTATTAGATATGTCTTATCCGTCTTAAGAAAAGTCTTTCTTTTGTAGTTACGCACCATTATATATTTATAAAAGAACAATTCGTCATTGAAGTGTAGACACATTGCTCCATCAAAAATAGAACAGATAGCCCCGGCCACGTTTTTCAGTCTTTAACATGTTGCCAATTTTAGATAATACGAAACTAAGATTTGACGCTTCTCACACCTGTTAACTATATATTAATTGATGATAATATTATGAATTGCTTACTTTAATTTGAGTTAAACTACTGTCGCACAGCAAATTTTCCGACCGTCGACAAATTATAAAAATTGTTTTCGTTTTTCTTTTAATGTATATAGTGTCTGCGAGAGGCATTGCAAGAAAACAAACAACATTTAAATATTTTACGTAGGGCATTTTTCAACTACTTGTTACAATGGTAGAGACATCTGTCTCTTAAAACTTGAGATAGCAGTACTGTGGACACATAGCCCCCGTAGACAAATAGCCCCGGTCTCCCCTATATTATATACATATATTATATTATATTATATTTATATATATACCAAGGAGATCTTTAAGAAGGAAGGTGCATCCACAAAATCGGCAAGATTCCGATAACCCTGGCGCTTTAATTTGACGATGATTTCTGGTAGAACTTTTAATGCTGAACAAAAAATTATATAGGTCTTATAGGGCTTACTGCTCCGGTTTTCGAGACATACATTGTTAAAGTTAAAAATAAATAATATGATTTTTTATACTTTTTATAATTTTATGAAATAATACTTCAATTGTGTGTGTATAAACAGTAAACACGTAAGTGAGGAAAGGGAGCTCCCGCAAGCAAAAGGAGGGGTGGGGGTAAACCTCGGTTCGCATAAAAAGTTGAAAATACGAACCGTGACAATGATAGACCTTGTTTCGCCCTATATTCAAGTCAGAGGAGAGGGAGTAGACCTTGAAATATCATGTTTACGTTTTTGTCTCGAGTGGAAAATGTATGCGTGTTCTTGTTTACATTCTTTACGTGAGGCACAACAGTATTTATGCATGGCATAGATATATTCAATTCGCTATAGCGGTCAGTATTATTCATACCTTTACATCATGTGCGCAAACATTTATCCTCGTCTTCATCCAAAATTGGCAAATTTTATTTTTTTAATCGTTTTACAAAATTCTTTCGATAAATGAAACCACGCAAACTTTCCTTGAAAAACTGAAACTTATTCCTTCTCCTACTTCAGTACCGCCCAATTGTTGTAGATTACCAATGAAAGTCAAAAAATCAAGTGGTTCAATATTAGGCTGGAGATGGCGTTGTTCAACAAAAACAACGAAAAAAAGGTACAAAATCTTGCCGTAAAATCATAAATCCAGCAGAAAATACATTTTTTGAAGAAACAAAGTGCAGAATTAGTTTGCAGGACATCGTTGCAATTGTGATTTGTTTTGTTCTACAAATGAAAGTTACCGAAGTCACTGAAAATCTATGTTCGTGGCGTCATCAACGTGATGATAATGAATTAAGCTGCGGAACTGTAGTGGATTATTTTTCATATTGCCGTGAAATAGCCGAAATCATCTGTTCTCATCATGTTGGCATATTCGGTGGCGAAAACAAAACTATACAGATTGATGAGACATTTCTAACAAAAAAATACCATCAAGGCCGAATTACAGAGCAAATGTCTACGTTGTTTTGGGTATCTATTGTAAGGAAGATAAGACTGGGATTTTTTTTAAAGTAAATGGAAAGAGTAAACGTGATTTGTGGCCGTATATTAAGAAATTCGTTGATCCCAAGACTTCTAAATTTTGTGATAGTGGAACTAAATACTGATAGCAATATCATGGTGGAAAGCAATATCATGGTGTTGAAATAGTTATTTGTGTAACAAGTGCGGGAAGTTGAGAATTGGACACGAGTGCGTCCACTCCGCACGCGTGTCCAATTCTCAACCCGCACGTGTTACACACACTATTTTATATCACAAGTGCGTCTAAAGTTTAAAAAAA
>NW_020220476.1:0-14150 GCF_003070985.1 Temnothorax curvispinosus | reverse complement strand
GGGGGGGTTCGGGGGGGCAAAGCCCCTCGAGTCGAAAAGTTGGGCGCAGGCGGGGAGGGGGGCGCGGGGAGAGGGGCTCCGCCCCTCCCCCCGCCTATAATAAAAGCAACGTTTATTACAGGAGCAAACATGATGTAATAAGAAAGGTGAAACAACATTACGTATGCACAGTAGTCCAATGTCTTGACCAATAAGAATTGGGTCAAAATGCTCGTAGGCTCGAAGCGTCTCTGTTTCGCAGTTGCCTTTGCAGATTAGGTTTTCGCCGGCTCGTAGCTCTAGAGAACGGTGCCGGCACGTGCCGGGCTTCCCGACGATTCGCGTTTCGTTCCCGGAAGACGCGATCCCGACAACGGACGGTTTATCGATCGTCCTGGCGTGCGAATCCGCGCGACACACGTGCACACACATACATATCCGCTACGCGACTCCTCGACGATTTCGGGTACACGAGAAATTTTACATTGAGTCGGTCTCGATTTTTGGCGTTTCTGAGGTTATGTCTGAGTATCGCTGTGTTAATTCGCGTAGACATCTCGCAGCGCACGGAAACACGCGTAGTGTTTCGCGTAGTGCGCCGCGAGATGTCGTTAAGAACATGTCAGAAATAAGAGGACTCTAGTGGAAAAGACACAGAATGAGTAGGAAAAATAAGGAGAGTGTTGGCAATGAGTCGTGCAGAAATGAAATTTTT
Source organism: Temnothorax curvispinosus (assembly GCF_003070985.1). Lineage (NCBI taxonomy): Eukaryota > Metazoa > Arthropoda > Insecta > Hymenoptera > Formicidae > Temnothorax > Temnothorax curvispinosus. The sequence goes on along the minus strand of NW_020220476.1, from coordinate 13,456 downwards.
TACTATATTCCCGCACTCAGTGCGGGAATATAGTGAGAAATTTTTCATGCATGGAATTGGCTATTTCGCGCACAGATGGTGCGCACGGAATGAGCCACTTTCGACGCACGTGTGATATAAAAATTATTTCGTCCACTTGTACACATCACACTACAAATCACAGCATCGCAGAATTTGTGGCAGCAGATGAACACAATCAACGATTTGGAATGTCAAAATAGATTCCTAAAAAAAGCAATCGTTTCTCGAAAAAAATACTGCAGCATTATATCAGTATATGGCATTATATTATTACCGGAAAAATATATTGGAAAAACAATATCAACATGATCGTGGATCACAAATTATGCAATTTTTCGAGGACATGAGATTAGTTTACTCTGGTTGGATCAATGGAGAAAAAAAGATGTACTTAGCTTGAAAAATTTTAAACCTCTTCCAAAAGATATTAATAATATTAATTTTTTACCACCACCCAAACGTCAACGTGAAATACCAATTGATGAAGAGTTTAATTTTGAAAACAGTTCTGATGATGATACCGACAATCCATTATTTGATCCATCATAATCGATGATACTTATGTTACAATTTTTTCATTTTTACTCTATGTAGACGAGATTGTAGTTTACTGCACATTAATAAATAAATCATTAAAACAAATAATTAAGTTAAAAAAAATTTATTATAGCAGAAAATAGTTAAGATATTGAAAATTGGCACACTTCGTTTTGCGTGGAAAGTGTATGCGTAGAGGTAGAGTTCTTATAATAAGAGTTAAGCCAATGTGGTGACGACTTTTAATATGGCGGTTTAGTAATAGTGGAGCCCCCCCGCAGGGGAGCGAAACCTACTGCCTCCACGCATATACTTTTCACGCGAAACGAGTTGTCATATGGGTTTGTGGCGTGCTTTACGAGCCTGTTTATATATACACATAACGAAACATTATATATTTTCTATTAATTTCCTAAATACACATATTTTATGTCATTTAGTAATACATAAAATGGGTCTTCTCCAATTCTTTTTATTGTATATCGCCACAAATATTCACACAGATGATCGACTAACTTATCTTGTTTAATGCCACATCTACTTAAACGAACTCGTAAAGCACGCCACAAACCCATGTAACCGCAGGAAGATAAACGTGCTATTGTTGAATAATTTTTACAAAGCGGAAACTTTAAATTTCACCCGGGGTCCAGAGGACCCCAGACCCTTTACAATTATATATTTTCAAATGTTTCCGCCAAAAATGGGCTCATGCTCCCTCTGATGATAGTTGAGTGATTGAACTACCAGTGCGTACACTTAGCAGTACTCAGCTTACTTAATTTTTTATACTATGTTAAAATTGAAATTTTAACAATATAAGCACTTTATTCTCTTTTCTAAACCTTGAACAACATTGAAAAAATTTTTCATAACTAAAGATAAAAAAATCAATGAGTAAGGAGACATTTTTCATGCTGGGGTCTTTTAGACCCCTTGTTGCGGTCGTGCACGACTATGCGAAAATGCGATTAGTGATATCACGCTTGTGTGTGCGCATATGCACAATATTTATATAATTGCGAGGCGGCGTAGCTTCAGGCGTCTTCGGCGCCTGTGATTTCGGTCCGTGGCTTCCGCTATCTCCGTCTCTTTTCCACCAAAACAAGTCGTCGCGGTTGACGAATAACTTGATTGGTGGGGACGAGCGAATCAGCGGGCGGATCTAGGATCCACCAATCGAGAGAATCGGATGTTTTTAATAACGCATTAGCGGAGAGCGCGGCTACCGCGGAAAAACAGTCAATCAATCTGAAACGGTCGAAGGACATAGTCCACGTTACACACTCGCGAAAACTTATAGTACGGACATGATTTCGTCAAGTAAGACGAATAATTGTCGTGATCCGAGTCGTTTCCTAGGCGTCATCGCGATCCGAACATAAGCTCGAGTCGTTATCACGATCCCGAAACGACGTCGAGGCGTTGTCACGAATGCGTGTGTTTGACGCGGTATCGCGAGACGATAGATTCGACCTGGGGCATATCCTCAAGGTGAGGAAATACGCGAACGCAGCAGATGCAAATTATAACGATCACGAGCGCATTACAGTGCATCTCAACGTATACAGATATGTAAATTTGTATCTGAACTTATATAAAATAAATAACATTCGAAACCACGACGTAAATAGTAGAAGATTTACGGCAACACAGAACATTTTGGTGCCTCCTGTGAGGTTCGCGGTCCCCGGTTGGAGAAGAGTGAAACGACGATTAACACAGAATCAGTTCTAAGAAGCAGAGATCATCGCCAACCACGAGCTCAAACCCACATCATACGTTTTATAAGAACGGTATTTACTAATATCATATAGCTAGCGTGTCGTTCGATCCTATCCTTATCTTAGTTTCATCGTCAAGTTTAATAATGGCGGATAAGATTAAGCTTCTCGTTCAAAAACGAACATCGTTGAAATCGCAGATAACTAAGTTGACTAATCTTCTCGAGGAAGAAAGGCGGGATAACACAGTATTAAGATTACGCAGAACACGTTTAACAGAATTATTTAACGCATTCGAGAAACATAACGACGAGCTCGCGATTTTAGACCCAAACAAATCTCATCAGAATGAATTCATGAACATCCAAGAAAGTTTCTATACACTCGCGTCCAAAATTGAGAATATTTTGAATCCAACAAGTTCCGCGAATGCGGGTGCCTCGAATAGCGAAGTCCGAATCGAGGAAACGGCCTCGGCAACATCTAACAAAAGACGACAGATTAAATTACCCGAAGCACCGCTACCGACATTTGACGGTAAATATGAAAATTGGTTAACATTTAAAAACTCGTTTCGTAATCTAATCGAATTGCAATCCGATCTCTCAGATGTAGATAAACTGTATTATCTAAAATCAGCATTGACGGACGAAGCCGCGAATAAAATGAGAATTTTTGCAATCGACGGAATTAATTATGCGAGAGCGTGAGAACTACTGGAACGCGCGTATGAAGTGAAAGGAATCCTTATCTCGCGTCATTTAGCATTGATCTTGAATCTACCCACGTTAGATAAAGAGACTACTAATGGCTTATCTAAATTAGCCGATGATACTCAACAACACCTTGCATCATTAAGCGCGTTAGGAGTCAACGTAGGGCCTGAAGTAATAATCCATATTATTGAAAATAAATTACCAAAGGTCACACTCGACAAGTGGGAAATAACTCTCGACAGAGAAACGTTTCCGTCACTTGAACAATTATATGAGTTTTTATATAAAACCGCGGTTAGCGCGTCAAAGAAGGAAAGGGCGAGACTAGCGGATATCGAAACGAGTAAGAACGAAGTTTCGGCCAAAAAAAAACGTGCTTATTCAACAAATCAGGCATTCATGACAAATACCAATCAGAAATGCGTCGCGTGCAATATCAAGCGTCACCCGCTTTATTTATGCGATAAATTCAAGCAATTGTCAGTGTCAAAACGTATTGAAACGGTGAAAAACGCAAAATTGCTACAATTGTTTGCGTTCGCATCGCGACAGTCAGTGCAAATTTTCGAACTGTACAATCTGCCAAAAAAGACATAACACGCTTTTACACGACGATAAATACGTGTCCGCCAACAAATTAAGTGCTCCTAAACCCGGAATCAGTAAGGCCGAGTGACTAGACGGCGCGCGCGGAAAGAGCAAAATAAACGTCGCGACAATAACAACCGAAATAATACCGCAGTTACTAACGAGCGCACTAGTATATCTATACGATAAGCATTATAATCCGATAAAGTGTCGCACGTTATTAGATACATGCTCCTCCGCGAATTTTATTTCAGAAAACATCGTAAAACGTTTGGGCATACGAGCGATCCCGTAATCGATCCCGGTTAATTTTATCGATACAACGAATTCTATATCTAAAGGCATGGTACAGATTACAATACATTCAATACGCGATAATTTCCAAAAGGATTTAACATGTTTGACGCTTCCAACCATCGCAAATCTTGTTCCGTCCGAAGTTTTTCCGCGAAATCGGATAAAAATACCACCGAACATAAAACTTGTGGATCCGGAATTCCATTTACCACGTCCCATCGATATACTTATCGGTTCGGGTGCCACGTTGTCTATGCTCTCGGTCGGCCAGATCAATTTATCGTGTCACAAACACGATCTATATTTACAAAAAACGCGCCTAGGCTGGATTATTGCCGGTAACACGGCTCCTCCAATTTTAACAGAAGGATCGGCGTCTTATTTGACAAATTTAGACACTCAATTAATGAAATTTTGGACAATCGAAGAAGTTTCAGTTGATAGACCAAAATCGAAAAAAGATATCGAATGTGAAGCACATTTCTTGAGAACCGTCACTCGTAATTGCGACGGGCGGTACGTGGTTCGTTTACCGTTTCGCGAGTCAAACATTTGTATCGGCGAGTCGCGATCTATCGCATTAAAACGGCTATTGACATTAGAACGCAAATTAAAGCGAAATCCGATTCTGAAATTAGAATACACACGTGTAATTAACGAATACAAAGAATTAGGCCATATGACTCTAATAGAAACTCCCAATGACGATGGATTCTACATGCCTCACCATGCAGTTCTTAAAAAGTCAAGCAATACTACTAGGGTTCGAGTCGTATTCAATGCGTCCGCAAAATCGAGTAACGGTGTGTCTTTAAACGACGTCTTATTAGTAAGGCCCACGATTCAAGACAAACTCTTTTTGCACGTAATTCGATTTCGCATGTACAAATACGTAATAACCGCGGATATAGAGAAAATGTATCGCCAGGTACTGCTACACGAAGAAGATCGCCGGTATCAGCGTATTATTTGGCGCGAGGACGGCAGAATAAAAACATATCAATTAAACACACTCACATTTGGAGTATCGTCGTCTCCATTCCTCGCAATTCGCACCATACAAAAATTAGCGGATGATGAGGGTCACATATATACTTAAAAAGGAATTATATGTAGACAATCTATTAACCGGCGGCGAATCCATCGAACAAGTTCGAGACAATAGAGACAAAATAAGTGCGTTGTTAAGGCGCGGAGGGTTTCATATTAGACAATGGGCGTCAAATAATCCACGCGCCGTCGAAGATTTACCAAATCACGCGTTGCACGCTAATTACATGCTTACCGACAATCAAGCTTACACACATTAGGCGTTTCTTGGAATACCCACGACGACAAGATATGCTATTCGGTACAACCGGTTAAATTTTCAGAACCATTGACAAAAAGAAAAATTTTGTCAGAAATAGCAAGGATTTATGATCCGATAGGTCTTCTAGGGCCAGTAGTTTTGTACGCCAAGCGATTAATACAAGACGTATAGAAGGCTCAAGTACAGTGGGACGAATCTATCCCACAGTATATTTACACGCAATGGTCAGAATTCAGGCAACAATTAGGATCGTTAAATCAAGTCACCTTCGATCGAAAAATATTATTAGAAAATTGTCATAATATACAAGTACACGGGTTCTGTGACGCCAGCGGGTCAGGTTACGGAGCATGTATATATATTCGGTCGGTTGGAGAAGACAGAGAAATAAGCAGCAGATTATTATGCGCTAAATCCAGAGTGGCTCCGATTAAACCACTCACGATCCCGCGGCTTGAGTTATGCGGCGCGTTACTTTTAACCCGATTATTTCGCGAAGTAAATAGCACATGGAAATTTTTACCGGACAAAATGATTTTTTGGTGCAATTCGACAATCGTATTACATTGGCTGAAAACTTCTCCACATCTACTTAAAACATATGTAGCGAATCGCGTCGGAGAAATTCAGGAACTATCTGAATCAGTTAAATGGCGTTATGTGAGTACAGAGGACAATCCAGCCGATGCAATTTTTAAAGGTCAATTACCTCACGTATTTCTGCAAAACATTAAAAGGCGAATAGGACCTTCATGGTTAAACAAGAACGAGAACGATTGGCCTAATAAAAATTTACTAACTATCGAAATATCTGAATTAAAGAGAAATACCTGTCTGACGACGATGTTTAAAAATTTTAGCATACTCGAGTGGTATTCATCTTACTCTAAATTGTGTAATGTTATAGCCTATTGTCTTAGATTTTGATCAGTCAATAAATAGAGCGGTCCATTATGCTTGGAGAAAATAAAAGAAGCTGAAATACGGGTATTAAGAATCCTTCAAGCCGTTCAATTTTCGGACAAATTTAAAAAATTAAAAAATCAACAACTCATTTGCAAGAGCAGAATCATTAATCTAAATCTTATTGTAGACCAGAACGATCTGATTCGCGTAGGAGGTCGGCTAAAATCATCAAATTTAACCTTCGAACTAAGACATCCAATACTACTTCCGAGTCGACACCCTCTTACTGAGCATATTATACGCGAAACACACGAAAAACATTACCACACAGAAATTCAAACCACATTATACCTAGTCAGACAAAAATTTTGGCTTATTGACGGTAAAAATCAAGTACGCAGAGTAATACGTAAATGCGTGCGTTGCACGCGCTTCGAGCCACCCGCGGTCGAATATAAGTTGGATGATCTACCACCTAGCCGTGTACGCAAATCTCGACCTTTTACTCACACGGGTGTCGACTTTTGCGGCCCCTTTTTTATCAAAGAAAAGAAATTTCGGAATCGAAATAAGATTAAAGTCTATATAAGCGTATTCGTTTGTATGTCTATAAAAGCAGTACATTTCGAGATTGTAAGTGATTTGTCAACAGACGGCTTCCTCGCAGCGTTACGGCGTTTTGTCGCAAGACGCGGAATTCTAGAGCATATTTATTTCGATAACGGAACGAACTTTATTGGCGCGAATAACCAATTAAAGGAACTCTACACTTTATTCAATTCCGCCGAACATGAGAAACTTATAGGTAAATATGCTAAAGAACAACGTATATTATGGCATTTTATACCGCCTGTAGTTCCCCATTTCGGGGGGTTATGGGAATCTACCGTGAAAATGTTCAAGCATCACTTTAAACGCGTAGTAGGCGATTCACTATTTACGTTTGAGGAATTAAACACTTTTGTCATCGAAATCGAAGGTATCATCAACTCCCGACCTATCACTTCACTATCTTCCGATCCGAACGACATGCACGCTTTGACTCCCGCTCACTATTTAATAGGCAAGCCAATAACGGCTCTCCCGGAGAGCAATTTGCAATCTGTTCCAGCAAACCGTCTATCAACCTGGCAACATATAACGAAGGTGCGACAAGACTTTTGGGCACGTTGGTATCTTGAATACTTGAACGAACTTCAAAGTCGCACCAAATGGGTTAAAGACGGCCCGGAACTCAAAATCTGTACAATGGTGCTAGTCAAGGAGAAAAATCTTCTTTGTACTCAATGGGCCTTGGGCAGAATTGCAAAATTATATCCAGAAGAGGACGGCGTCGTACGAGCGGTTGATGTTAAAACGACTAAGGGAGAAATGAAGAGAACCACGAAACACCTCTGCCCTCTTCCAATCTCACAATAATCTAAGGACGCTATCATTATAATGTATTTTCGGACACTATAGATGCCGTACACTAACGTTGCATTATACGTTGCAATAACATATGTTTCAATCGGCATTACATATACATATTATAATCAGTATGCGCTTAACCAACTCGAGAATTGTTCGGTACCCTCTCAACGGGGGGGAAATGTTGCGGTCGTGCACGACTATGCGAAAATGCGATTAGTGATATCACGCTTGTGTGTGCGCATATGCACAATATTTATATAATTGCGAGGCGGCGTAGCTTCAGGCGTCTTCGGCGCCTGTGATTTCGGTCCGTGGCTTCCGCTATCTCCGTCTCTTTTCCACCAAAACAAGTCGTCGCGGTTGACGAATAACTTGATTGGTGGGGACGAGCGAATCAGCGGGCGGATCTAGGATCCACCAATCGAGAGAATCGGATGTTTTTAATAACGCATTAGCGGAGAGCGCGGCTACCGCGGAAAAACAGTCAGTCAGTCTGAAACGGTCGAAGGACATAGTCCACGTTACACACTCGCGAAAACTTATAGTACGAACACGATTTCGTTAAGTAAGACGAATAATTATCGTGATCCGAGTCGTTTCCTAGGCGTCATTGCGATCCGAGCATAAGCTCGAGTCGTTATCGCAATCCCGAAACGACGTCGAGGCGTTGTCACGAGTGCGTGTGTTCGACGCGGTATCGCGAGACGATAGATTCGACCTGGGGCATATCCTCAAGGCGTTGTCGAGGAAATACGCGAACGCAGCAGATGCGAATTATAACGATCACGAGCGCATTACAGTGCATCTCAATGTATACAGATATGTAAATTTGTATCTGAACTTATGTAAAATAAATAACATTCAAAACCCCGACGTAAATAGTAGAAGATTTACGGCGACACAGAACACCCCTCATGTCATTTACGAGATTCTTGAGAGGTGTGGCATTTAAGGGTTAATGCTTTGTAACTTTTGAACGGATCGTGACCGCTATTTTTTAAAGTCAAGGTTACTCAGGGTCATGACCACGGTCTTACATACAGGTCTGGAAACTTCAGTGGTGGGGGTAGGTCGCTTAATAAAGTTGTTTTTAAGTTCTCTAATAGCTACTAGAGTCGTTGTGATCGATGTTCACGTTGTGGCGAGGGACGCCGGAGGCCGGGAGGGATATCTGTCATATGAAATTTGGCGGAGTGGTTTTGTGTCAACTTCGTAGTCTCGACATTATGGGTTCGAATCTCCGTGCCCTTAAGTTTTTTTTTAATTCTTTCACAAAGCAATGTGATAAATAATAATGCTCTAAATAATTTAAGACTATAAATTAATGAAATATGTAGATATATAAAATAAATACGAGTTTTTATTCTGAAAATTAAGAACAAATAGAAATATCTTTTTATATGTTTATTTTTATCCTTTTTCTTTTATTTTTGTGGGTATAGCTAATTATTATCGGCCACTGAACTTTTTTGAGATATAATTAATTAATAAAGATTAAATATGTCTATATATTTTTTTTAACAATATTCAAACTGTTTTTGAAATTGATTTGATATAAAAATATGTTTTAATTGTTATTAATTATTCGATAAATAACTGTAGAATATAGTAAAGAGTGATTTTCTCCAAATTTTTAGGGAATCACGTTCTTGTGACAACAAAACGATTTAGCAAGTATTTGCGACAAGACGCGGTTTCCCTTTAAAACAACCTAGCTTCCGAAGCGCGGAGTTAGCTCGCGGCTGGTCAGGGTTCGGAGTAGGCGCGGAGGAAGACACAAGACTCGGTTAAAATATAATACAACAAAATAAAGTATTTATTCAATTACGCGTGAATACATGGAGACGCTCGCGGGAGCGGTGCATATGTACAAACGATCGCGGTCGCTGCTACGATAGCGACAGATTACAGTGATCGCGGAGTCGATGGCTACGTGTGATAGATCGCGGGCGCGGTTTATAATGGCGGTGTAATGCAGATAGCGCGGAGTCGTTAAATACGTATACTAGGTCGCGGACGCGGTTACAATATAGATATCACGGAGCGTGCGGACGCCTGGTGAAGCGATGATTTACGGAGATCGCGGAGTTTCGCGGATCGGCGAGCGTGCGGGCTCGCAGAGGTATTTCGGCGCGGTAGCGCAGATTGGGATAACGGCGGTAGTGAGCGCATAAGGCGCTGGATCGCTATTGGACGTGATATCGAGCGGCTAAGACCTTTAGCGGAGATAGAGAAGTACTCTCTATTTCCTGGCGCATCGATTCGTGTAGGCGGGAGGCGGCACCGGGTGGCCAAGACCCTTGGCGAGTAAGAGAAGAACTCTCTTACCCTGGTTCACTCCGGTGTCACAGGTGTTCGAAATATGTATAATGGAAAGTCGAGTCAACCGCCTAGATTCTTCACTCGGCAGAGGCGGAGAATACTCTCTACCTCCTGGTTGTTTCGACTGGAGGATTTCGGGATCTGTGAGCAGCGGAGAATCGGTCGGATCGGTTTGCTGGCTCACGGCGGAATCTGAAAACCTAGCAATATTGCTCGGTTTATATACGCCCGCGGTGGCGTGTCGGCGTAGCGGGGGTATACGCGACGGCAATCGCGCGCGCCGGGATGGAGCGGTGGAGCGTTCGGGAAGTACGGCGCTCCGACGCCGCGATTGCGTTCGGTGGCTCTCGGCCGTTTTCGGCACCGCTCGGCGCTCCGAGTCAGTTGCCGCGCTAAGTCCGTTTGCGGACTGATACGCGAAATGGATAGTTTAAAAAAGGGCACACCGTGCCTTGTCTCGCCCGGCGGGTGTTCGGCCGGGCGGCATCCGGCTGATGCTCGCCGGGAATGATGCGTTTCGGGGCGCATCGTTACACCTTAATTATTAATAATTTTTTATTAACAATTTATTCTCTAGCGGTCTTTAACAAAGAGCGATTCTCACCAAATAATTTAAAGACCGCTACAGAATAAATTGTTAATAAAAAATTAATAACAATTAAGGGAAATCGCGTCTTGTCGCAAATGCTTGTTAAATTATTTTGTTATTACAAGAACGTGATTCCCTAAAAATTTGGAGAAAATCGCTTTTTGCTATCAATCGGAGCAGAATAAATTATTAATAAAAAATTAATAATAATTAAGGGAAACCGCGTCTTGTCGCAAATACTTGCTAAATTGTTTTGTTATCACAAGAACGTAATTTCCTAAAAATTTGGAGAAAATCGCTCTTTGCTATTCTACAGTTATTTATCGAATAATCAATAACAATTAATTAAAACATTGTTATATCAAATCAATAAAAAAATTGTTTTAATATTGTTAAAAAATATATATATAGATATATTTAATTTTTATTAATTAATTATGTCTCAAAAAAGCCCAGTAGCCGATAATAATTAGCCTACGATACGTTCGTAGCCCCCCAAGGAACCCACATGACATTTTAACGTCTCCTTCCCGCGAGACGTTTCGCTGTTAGCGCCCGCTGCTAGCTTCAGCTATACGAGTTTTCGGGTTACGTTCATCTGCGGACTTCGATGACAGCGACGAGTAGTGACTATGCTAGAAACTAAATGCATCTTCGATAAGCGACCATGCCCCCACCACTAGAATTAGCGGTAGTCTCCAGACCTGTATGTAAGACCGTGGTCATGACCTTGACAACATATGTCAAGGTCAAGGTCATTGGCGATTGGGATCTTTTTGTACATAATTACTCAAATAACGTCGACTACTACAAGACTGCAAGTCGCCTCCCGAATATAATACGGCGAGTAATAATACCGCAAATAACGTCGACTACTACAATTAACGACCGTGAATAACTATACCGCAAATAACGTTGACTACTACAATTAATAACGCGATTGGTATCTCGCCCGTATACTCATGACTATACGCGACGTCTCGCACATAGTCCCGTAATACCGGACCTAAGTGCCTCGCACTCGAGGCCCTGATTACGCGAACGTACTCCTTAGTTCCGCGATAATACTGTCCGATTAGCGCGAAGGACACTTCGCTAAAAGACGCGATTACACAAAACGCGATTACACAAGACGCGATGGCACAAATGAAAACTACAATGGATTCTAGGCCGCCTCGCGGGATGGTCATACACACTCCAAATTCCCGAATTCTACTATTATGCACTCCCGCATTGCGGGACGGAATATACCACGTAACTCTAATTACGCGGTGACTGTCGTTCGGGCGGGGCGATCACGGTTTACTCTCTCGGCCGGGCCTTCCGCCAGTACCTCTCTCGGTAATTACTTACGGTAACATGCTTTCCGCGACTCTACGCGACCCTCGGAAGAGCCCCGCCCGCGAGAAGAATCTTACTTGTTACTCCGATGCTTGAGTAGTGGCCTTACAATAATTCTCGTCGCAAGATCGGCCCCCGGTGCTTCTCGGGATGTCATCTCTCACCTCGCAAGTTAGCACGACAGTGGCGATCCTCTAGCCCGGCGATCCTCCTTGCCGATCAGCCGTTTGTGAGTGCTGCGTCTGATCCGAGCGCCTTCCGCTCCTGTCGGTGCCCCTCGCGGCTTTCTCGCCCGCCGGCGGTACGTTTGAAAAGCTGCTGAGCCCCGCTGTCCAGGCCGCGACTTCGGGGGCCGATAACTCGACTTCCAGGCTGGCCAGGCTATGACTACGTCAACCGGTAGGCAGTATCCCTGGGAGAGATCCTCCGCCGTGAGCGGGCTTCATTTCGGGCGTCATTGGGGCTGAGCGTTCGCCTTGCGAGACGCTCCAAGCGGTATCGGCAATGGGCCCAAGCGTGACCCGCCCGTCGGCCAACTCCTCCGTAAAACGCCTTTTGAAAGTTCTCGCGGTGCGACTCAAACCGTTACAATTCCTCTTGGCTATCTACTCAGCATCTGCAATTCTCGCAAAATAAGATAGTTTCTAATAAATTATTACGCGGTCGCCCCGCCCCGTTCAGGCGGAGGCGACATCCCGGACGTTCCCCTCGGTCGAGCTACCGTCTGGACAGGGGACGTGACCTTGTCACGTCACACGTGATACGAAATTGTAAAAATGTATGATTGTTTGACAAAACTGTAATGTTTTTGCTACGTTTTTAGTACTGAAAATCTATAACGTGCATGACGTAAACTATAAATTTTCAGTACTGGCAGTAAATAAACACAGCCTAAATGTCTAAACGATCAAAACAAACACCAAAAAATGACTTTCTTGCCCCTCAAAAAAACCCCGGTATGAAGTTTCAGGGCCTATTTTAATCATTTTTTATTAGCTAAATTCTGTCTCTCGTATCTAGTGAAAGAAGCTTAAATGCGCTAACCTAGCAAAATCCCTTTAGGAACGTGTTCTGGGACACTAGATCTTTCCATTTTTTTTTAAATTCCTCCTTTTCAAAAAAGTTTATATGTGTTGCACAGTAATGTTAAAGAATATTTTTTAATTTATATGCCATAATCGGGTAATTTAGATTTAAGAAACGTCGTCAACATCATCGTCTTGATGTCCGGTTCAATAATCGACATTTCAATACTCGTGTACGCCTTCACACACTCCCAAGCACCTTTCACATTTTTATTGACCTCCACTCACACCATTCACCTGACCACTCCCGACCCTTCCCCACACATCCCAAACAACTAAATATACCGCGACACGTTTCAATGTAATCTGGCATACCCTTAGCCATCGAAATACATCACCACACATACCCACTCCCTACCCCCATTCCCCCATTTCCAAAACACCTTAATACATCTCGCAACGTCCCAATATAGCCCAACACACCTTTACACTCCCAAACATATTACCACCCCACCCCCACTCCCCACCCCACCCTTATCCCAAAAACACCACAATACACCCCGAAACGTTCCCCTGTAACCCTAACACACCTTTACTCACCCAAACACATCATCGACCACGCCCCCTACCCCCTACCCCAAAAACATTACAATACAATCCGAAAC
>NW_020220475.1:0-1681 GCF_003070985.1 Temnothorax curvispinosus | reverse complement strand
GTATCACTTGAGTAATAATTTTTTGGAAATAAAAATACTACTGCTTAAGTTTTTTCGAGATTTTTGGAGATACAAAGATTACGTCTACCACTTGTTACTTAGGTTTTTTCGAGGTATAATACTACCACTTTGTTTTTTTTCGAGGTGAAGATACTACTGTTTAGGTTTTTTCGAGATTTTTCAAGATACAAAGATTACGTCTACCACTTGTTACTTAGATTTTTTTAAGGTATAATACTACCACTGTTTTTTTCGAGGTAACAACATATACACTACTATGCGTGTACTTGGCGCCTTTCTTTACCTTTTTTTTAAAAAAGGTAATTTTGTACAGATATCACGCCTTTTTGTAGTATTACGCATTGTATAAACAGTATGTACAGGGTGTTATTTCGAGGTACAATACTACCACTTTGTTTTTTTCAAGGTAACAACATAATACATATATACTACTATGCGTGTACTTGGCGCATTTTTTTACCTTTTTTTTGAAAAAGGTAATTTTGTACGGATATCACGCCTTTTTGTAGTGTTACGCATCTTAATTTTAACAGAAAAAAAATTACACCTTATAAAGAAATGTGTCTGAAGTTGTAAATATATATATATATATACACATTGCCGGACATTGCTTTTATGTAAAATATGCATGTATATTATGTTGCTTGTATAAATTATTTCTTACCAACTTTTTCCAATATATGATACGCAATAAAAATAATTGAAAAGTAATTAGAGATAAATGCATTTGTATTGTTTTATTATAAAAAATAAAATTGCGTTCAGGTATTTTATGTATAACCGTATCGTATATAATTATTATATACATATAAGAAAATCTTTCCCGGGTATCTTTGAAAAAGTTCGTTATACGAATGAAATTACTCGTGCAAATAATTTGCAATTTTAGAAAAAAAAAATAATGTATCGATGTATGGTATAATATGCTGTTTCCCAAAACACCGAATCTCTTATTTAAACAATTTTTTCATAAAACTCACTTACTGGTTTGTCTTAAATTAACCCACTACTAGAATATAATATGAGTAAAGAAAATTTAAATTTTTACTAGAATTTTATCTAAACATTCGATAAAAATTTACCCCTTTAATGTTTATTTCATTGCTGTCATCTGAAATTCTATAATGTCTATTTTATTTACAACGTAATACATTATATAACATACAAATCGTCAGTTTTCAACATATCTATCCTGTTATTTATAAAATCCAACGTAGACAAGTCCCACTCTTTATACCGTTTAATCAATTCTTTTAAACCATCATGCGGTCTGCCTTTGGCGATGTCATTACAGAGTTCTTGAACAGTTAAAATAGACTTCTCGGATTACCTTGAACTTGTAAGTTGTTCCAGACAGTTAAACAGATCCTCATTTGTCACCAAAAATTCATTCCGTTTCATGAATTTTATAAAGTAGTACGTGGCACTCCATAACAATAGTGTTTTGTAGTGAGATCGTCGGGTTCTCATTATCGTTGATGTTCTCCCCGGCCATGAATTCGAAAAAAGTTAATGTTCTTGATGTGTTTCAGAAGTAGAGTCTCCAGTTGCTGATCAAATCGTATTACAATGGATTTTATTTTGTTGGCAGGAATCAAGTGATAATAAATCATTTGTTCATCACAGTTGCCGTATGTAAGCGGGAACAGTTTCGCTAGAT
>NW_020220474.1:0-6217 GCF_003070985.1 Temnothorax curvispinosus | reverse complement strand
TTATTATCAGCATATCACTCGTACTAGAGTGATATGCTATGCTTCTGCGACCAGTTCTTGGCTCGTTCGAGATTTTAAACAACAGTTCTAAACTCCCTGACAATAATTCCGTACAGTTCTGACCCCTGGCAACCTTTAAATAATTATTAACAATTGTTATCAGCATATCACTTGTATTAGGCACCCATATTCACAGGTTTCGAGATATTTCCATTTTTAAGAATAGGGATGCGTCCGATCTTGGAGTCTTTAATAAAATCCCATTCAGAACAATTGTCCAAGTACGTCGGTTTCAACCGTTTCGGTTTCGGCGGTTCATCGTTCTCGATGCTTTTCACGTTTTTGTTGAAACCACCCCATGTTTCACATACAATCCAGTCATTATCAGCTGGAATATTTTGGTCCATAGCGTAGTGTCTCTCAAAAGCTATTTCATCTAGTATGGGTGATGTGCTTGGCGACTTTTGAATAATAACTGTTGTCCCTAACTCTTTCGTAATTGATTTGTTATCGTAGTCAAGACAATTTTCTTTATCATTTTGATTAGATGGAATTGTTTTGTCGGTGGCTGTTATCGAAGAAATTGTTTCCGATAACTGCGCCAGATCAACGACACCACTGTTCAATGTATCTGTTCGTGCAGTTTTATTGGGAGTGCTGCACGCGTTTTCACCTTTAATAGCATACGATATCTCGCTTGTAAATGATACTGCTGGCAGCAAAGTAGACTGGGAGTTCACGCTATCCAAAATCCCCGGCAGTTTTTTTTTTTGTCAGCCGATTGGATATCCGATTCATTCGAAAGCAGCTTAAGTTTATTATCGATATGATCGAGATGCTTGAGAACGAATTTGTCTACTCTCATAGGCAACTCGCCTTTGAACGCACGCTTTTTTATATCGCAAAACTCTGATTCGACGGCAGCTGATGTTGCTATTGTTGACCCTTTCCGAAAAATGGGCAACATCACTCCCGTCCATAACGCCACATAAGGTAGTAAGTACCTCTTGAGCCTCTTAGCGAAGTCCTCATTGTAGCAGGCGTTTATCGTATCACCAACCGATGAATTATTCGCTATTTCTCTTGCTGCACTGTACAGATCGTCACTCCAGGTTTTCCAATTTGAATTAAAGTCTTCGTTTTCTGTAAAATGCTCCTCTTTCTCTATATTTTTTTTCTCAGAAAATTCGTCGGCATCATCGTCGTCGACTTCTTCCATATTAATCGGCACGCCTTTTATTCTGTCATTTAAAAATCGAATTCGTTCTTCGGAAGGTAGAATATCGTTGGACGGGGTGTGGCCGATTCAATGACTGAGAGCGACGGAAAGAACAGATTTGACGAAGTACGATAATTCATCCATGGTCAAAATTTGGTACATTTGTGCGACGCACCTTAAATAGAATCGTCGCACGAGGATTTTTTCTTTCCCTTTGAGGCAATTCCAGCGTGATACCATGGCTATAACATGACTTACATCCAATCGCATATACGTCGATGGCAACATAACTGATCTGTGTAAGACCGCATCGTAGCACTTTTTTAAGTAATCACCGAAACTCGAACACCTACCAAATATTTTGGCTACCGCTATGAGAAGCGCCCATCCAAAGTCCGTAACTACAATTGGTGGAATCGGTAAATTTGCGGCGAGGATCAATCGTAACAAATTAGCGATATTCAGCGCTCGATGATCAGCCGTCACCATCTGAAATGTAGGCACGCTTCCTTGGCTCGTTATAAGCACGCATTGATACAGAAAAACGTGTGGATCATGTGATTTTTCACGTTTGACAATTCTACCCGTGGCATCAAAAGCGAGCGTTGCGTTTCTGTTGTTACGGCAGCGGGCTGAATAAATTTGTGCTTGTTCTGGCGTCCAGTAAATGCAATTAAATTTCAGCAATGCTATAAAATGAATATACCCAACATACTTACCGTTTTGAGAGTTGTTGTATAAATTTAATACAGGATTTGAGAATTTTAAGTCATACTTCGCCAAGAGGCGCTGTTCTTTGGCTTTGCGCAAGACTGCGGTACTTGGCAAAATCGGTGGATTCTTTCCTCCAAATTTTTTTAACCGACCAGCCTCTTCGCGTCGTAAAATTACCGCGTCTTTTCTTCCATCGATCATAGCATCGGCAATTTTGCGACGCCTTTCTCCCTTCAAGTGCCTTCGTTTCTTTTCTGAATGCATGCGAGAATTAATACCCTCGATGCGACATGTCAGCACTACATCAACCGCTTTTGCTGGTTCTTTTAGCAAGCTACCATTGATTCTGGCTTTACATTCGACGCAGTGACCAAAAAACGTTAAAAATTGACGACTAATGGCACTACGATAAACGCTGTTATTTTTGAAACAGAACACACAGTCGATCGAGTGCTGTACCCAGATTGCTTCAGCAATTACGTCTGACCATCCTGTGCGCAACTTCCAATAATTACGCTTACCATAACATTTCTCCTCCGGCCGTATACTATGCCATTTTTCCGCAGATATCACAAGATTGATATCAATCGTTATGGATGTGGTCGAAGTATCGGTACTGGGCTCATTTACAGATCGACTTACATTTATCGAGAAATTTCCGTCAATGCATGTGCTCAATTCGACCTCTTTGATATTGAACGTTTTTAAAACGAACTCTTTGAAACCGCTACGGTTATTATTGATAATGGTGTGAACGTGCTTTGGCGTTATCACAGAACCCTCATCGAGCATCAATTTTGAAATTATTTCATAAACCCTGTGCGAAGGTGGAAGCACGCGGCTTGTATCGGTAAGGGGACAACATTCTGGTTTAGATAAAATTTGTTGCAACGCAACTTTATTGTAACCTGACCTGCCTTTCATTTTGGCGTTGGTTTTTTTCTCGCCCACAACTTTCTATGCGTGACGCTCGAATAAATCGGATAAGTAATATAATTTACAAAGTAAGTATATAATTTAAAACTATAGCCGTATAAACAGCCAAAATTTAGCGCTGATAACAGCCAATGTTTGCCAGCGCTTATGGCAGCCGTTATACAGCGCCAGAGAGCAGCCGAATTATATATATAATATATATACATATATATATATATATATATATATATATATTTTTTACGGAAGACGCGTCTTCAAAAGTAATCTGCAAAAAAAACATACATATATTTATACATAATACAGTAATAATTTATCATATTATTTATAATACAATTTAAAATACAATTATAAATACAATCAATGATCATCTTTGTCAAACTTTTTACTATTAATTTATTTAAATTAATTTATTTTTAAGCCTATTTAGTCAGAACTAGATCTTTTTATAATATCACACTAGAAATACATGTAACACTTTAATAATATAATTGTCTTATGATTTATTTCAAATAGCTATTATACGTATACAATAATCTCGTCAAAATTTCAAAAAACATCAAAAGAGAATTTAAGACTAAAACCAATTCGCTATCTCTATTTTAACTAATACTTTACTTTTGTACGTATGGAACGCTCACGTTGGGTCGGTCGAAGGAAATGAGCACGAAAATCTAATTGTGCATATTTTGGGAGAACATAAATTGAGGAACAAGCACAAAAATTGTGAATAAAGGCCGATTTCACAGTCTCCAATTAACTCGATCCCCCGATTAAACTCACTCTTCGTCTTTTTCTAGGAAAACAGTTAAAAAGAGATCCAGAGTGAGTTTAATCGGAGGATCACAATAATCGGAGACTGTGAAATCGACTCTAAGAACGAACGGCGGGGGTACACAATCTCACAAGTTTATATTTTCACGGTAAAAATATATCTAAAGTACTAAAAATCTCTATAATTTACGTCACACACAATGTAGATTTTCAGTACTGACAGCGCGAATATCGGAACGCAGCTTAGTTTTCGAGTTATAAACGGAAAATAGTTATTACCTTATAACAAGCCGGGTACAGGATGTATGTAGGAGCAGCGCTGTCGCGACTCACACTCCGCTGGATGTAATCCGTTAGCACTTAGCAGACTTCTTTTTCTTCTTATGTTTGTGTTGGCTCCTGCCTCTAATACGAGGTCAATATGGCCAGCAAACAGACAAATCACTCACTCACAGTGTACTTATTGTCACGGTCGTGAAGAGAATTAGAGATTGTACGCGGTACACATTGACAATGCACTCACACGTATACACGTACACGTCCCCAACCTGCAATCCCTCCTCTTCAAGCCATCGGCATCGTCTGTCTTATGATTGCAATGCCATCTATAGATATCTATAGGTACCATTACCGGCCTCGGTTTTCTCGCATGTCCGATACATATAGTTCGGCCTCTTTTTTAAATAAGCAATAGTATAAACTTACTACGTTTACGCGAGGGTTACTTCTGTAAATAATTTACGATAATTCCTTCGCGTAAACGGGATATTGTAGCAACTTACGGTAATTAACTCCGCGTAAACGAGTGAATTATCGTTAATTACTACAGAAGTAACGCTCGCGTAAACGTAGTATAGGTTAGGTTATCGGTTAATTGAAGCAAGAATGGGTTAGAAAGTAGAACGCGTCAAAGGAAGAAGAAATTGAGATCACATTCAGTTATTGGGATGGATCTAGCCATCGTCGGAGTGTTATTATAATGAAGAAAGGTGAATGTATCAGTGATTTAGAGATACTCCAGTGTCACTTTTGGAGTAACATTGGCGTGATATATAATGTTCTGCTGCATAAATTTAATTTTCACACAGGTAATTTTATCTATCAGCTTCTTCGGAGATGTTTAGAAGTTCTGAGGCGTGAGTTCAGCGAGCTTAAAACTAATGGCAGATCAGTTAATGTATGTTAAGGAAGATCTTATTTTACCGCACCATTAGACGTTTTACGATTTTATTGTAACTAAGGTAAAGATACTAAGTGATAAAATTTATGAAGCAATATCACAATGCTAGCATGTTATTTTATTTTACTTAGGTATTTATCATGATTGAAAGAATACTTTGTATAATTCTCCTTTATGTTCTTTTAGATCATGGTACAAGAAGAACAAATACATTTTTCCAGCGAGTAGATGGGAACCTTTTGATCCAACGAAAAGTTACGACAAGTATACAGTGTCGGATAAAAATAGGAAAAAAGATAAAATCTGATAAACTTAGATTCAACGAATTGTTCAATTTCGTCGTTTAAAGGATTCAGATTCAAAGACTGTAAATATAACCAGATAAATAACTGTTTCATCGTACAATTGAGAATTATTATAAAACAGATTGTAATATATATATGTATATATGTTGTAGCTACATTATATTTTTAAGAACAGTGATTTTAATTCATTTAGTTATGTGATAATATTTAATTCATTTACTCGATTATGTAGCTCTACTAAATAGTTAAGTTTTCGCAAACATTTGGAGAAAAAATAAAAATACATGTAGTTTAATGACTTGAATAAATATAATAATTACAATATAAAAATACAAAATCATACTTTAATCCTCTCCGATAACAATCAGAAATAGTACCTATTAAAATATTAATCCATGATCAGATCCTCAAACAGAAATTTATTATCAAATATTAGATGTATCATCTCTTGTCATTTCTTGAAGATAACCGTGTATGTATAAAATATTTTCGAGAAAATGGTCCATTATAATAAACTTTTTTTTAGTTTCAGATCTGTTCAAGCAGTCAAGGAATCCAAACCAATAAATAACTAGTCCAGACCCGAATCTGTTCCAGTAGTTCCAGTTTTGCATCGTTTTATGTTCTTCATGTGGATTGCGAAAAGAGCTACGTTGTAAACAAGATAATCCATAATTAAAGATTAACACTCTACTTTGTATTCAAAAAATTTAATATTATTATAGAAGCTGATACATATGATGTTACAAAAAAAATAAAAAAAAATGAAATTATATTACACTTATTAAATAAAGTCAAAACTTTAGCACCTTGAAGTAAAATAAGTAACATAATGGGCGAGCAAAATTATTACATTTATGTTATTTATGTTTTATACAACTATTAATTTTATTTTAGCAACAGTACAATACATATATACATATGTACAATACATATGATGTAATATTCGCATTCTAAATACATAAATATAGTATAATCATTATACCTAAGTTTCAAAATTATAGAGATTATAAAGACTAATTATAGAGTTATATTATAAAAAAATACATAAAACGTATAACATGAAAATAAGAGTTGAACGGGGATAGTTTC
>NW_020220473.1:0-1002 GCF_003070985.1 Temnothorax curvispinosus | reverse complement strand
CACCGCCGCTGCCACCAGAAACACGATCGCCGTCTCCTCTACTAAAAGCTCCGTCAAAATCTCTACCGCCACCGAAACTGGAACCGCCAAAAGCGTTGTTACCACCGCCAGGCGGATTGTTCGCCTGTACATTGGGAATATTTCTAGCAGCAGCATCCAATAGTCTGTTATCACCACTGCCGCCACCGTTGGATTTCTGTCGGTTGTCGCTACAGCTTTGGCTTTGATTTCCAGAGAACCCACCGCCGCTGCCACCAGAAACACGATCGCCGTCTCCTCTACTAAAACCTCCGTCAAAATCTCTACCGCCACCGAAACTGGAACCGCCAAAAGCGTTGTTACCACCGCCAGGCGGATTGTTCGCCTGTACATTGGGAATATTTCTAGCAGCAGCATCCAATAGTCTGTTATCACCACCGCCACCATCGCCATCGCCGCCGCCGCCACCTCCACCTCCACCACCACCACCGCCGACTTCTGCGCCGGTAGGCGCGGTCATATTTTGCTTTTCGCCTCCCTGCGGCGAAAGCCTCGGAGCATCTCTGAACCTGTCGTCCCGATTTCTATCGTTGTTACGACCTGTCGTTAAACGGCCGTACTCGCCGGACGACAAGGGACTGTCCGGGAATCTTAGGTCTAGATCCTCTCTAACGCTACTGCTGGAACTGGACCGACTGGACGTGGGCTTCGAACGGCCGCCTCTGCGACGGGCGGATTTTGACGTATAGGGCTTCATTATCCAAAAACCCTTCCCATTTTCCTTCACTAGTTTGAACTTGTTCGACAATTTGGTGCGCACGCTGCACTTCCAAGGGGTGTGGCTGTGGTCGTCGCCCCTACCCTTCAAGGAGGGCACGTTCTGGACCATCCACTTATATACCTGTTTGACGGTGAGCCGCCGATCGGGCGCGCTGGTGATCGCCCGGGTGATCAGGTCGACGTAGTTCAAGGTCACGCGACGATGCGGCTCGAATCCGGTCTCCAGATCCGGCGAGGTCGAGT
>NW_020220472.1:0-35209 GCF_003070985.1 Temnothorax curvispinosus | reverse complement strand
TAAGTATGATACATGCATCTATCTACAGTTTGGTGAGCGCCAAACATGGGGTAAGTAGTTATTATTATCCAATCTTCGAGAATCTTTTTCCAGAAGCTCAAATTAATTAAAATTAATTGAATTTTTTTAAGCTAATTTCTCTTACTGAAGAACTGGTAATGAAAGGACATGCTAAACAAGTAGCATGGGACCAGATGAAGCTAGAAACACTTGAATCCGTCTGTACATAAGAGTTATCAAGAAACTCTACAATTTTCACGCATAATCCGCGATTCTTAGTCAGTATGGACTAGAGTTTAATACAATCGCCATTGATGATCCCTTTTAATCGCGTCAAAATTGATTATTTCGATTATTTTGATTATTTTTTGACTTTGTTTTTTACTCATGTTGTAAAATAGTTTTCCGATTGTGTAGAATATTTATATTTAAAAAGAAAGAAATTTATAAAGATTGCAATATTGATCATAAGAGTAGAGAAAACAATAACTTAACATTTACAAAGTAATGTCACATTTAAACTAGAACATTTGTATTGAATAACTCAGACGAATTAGGAAATTCGTTTCTACGTGACTAATATCTATTTCTGATTGGGGACAAATAATTATTTTTCACTAATTATTAATTTTTAAATAAATAATCATTTATTTTTTATAAATTATCTATTAGTTATTTTAATAATAAAGAATTTATTTCTACTAATTACCAGTTTACAAAAGAAATTAATTCATATTTACCTAAATACTAACTTTTACAAACTAGATATTTTTCTCTGACAAATTACTAATTCTTTAAGTAATCTACACTTCTCACAAAAATTAAAGGAATACTAAATCTTTAAAAATAGGCAAAATATTCAAGCAGCTGTAACTTTGTTAAAAATGAACAAAATTTAAATTTAAAAAAAGGTTTTTAAAGCTTGAAATTTTTAGTTTCAAAAAGTTACTATTATTTTTTAGTTTCTGCGAGTTTGATAATTTTCGCAGACTTTTTTTTGCACGTGACAGGCCTACAAAGTGAGAGAAAAATTTTCTATTTTGTCCATCTCATAGTTTTCTATATGTAAAAGTTACCAAACTTACAGAAACTAAAAAATAATAGTAACCTTTTGAAAGTAGAGGTTTTAAGCTTGAAATTTAAATTTTATTCATTTTTACCAAAGTTACAGCTGCTTGAATTTTGCCTATTTTTAAAGATTAGTGTTCCTTCAATTTTTGTGAGAAATGTATAATTTACTTTTACTTAAATATTATTAATTTTTACGTATTAGTTGTTAATGTTGTTATTGTTAATTTTGTGAATAATTACAAAATAAAAAATAAAAATGTTTTGCAGATCCTTGCTTAACACTACAAAATAGGTGATATCAGTACAAAATTACCTTTTTCAAAAAAGGTAAAAAAAGGTGCCAAGTACACGCAATGTATTTTGTAAATTCAAAAATCTAACCTAAGTGATAGCTTTATATCTTTTTCACAAAATTATTATTATCTAACTTAACTCAAGTGACATGTATTTAAAAAAAAAAGATGTGAAATCTTTAATTTCTTTTTCACAAAATTATATTACCTAAACTTAACTCAAGTGACATGTATTTCAAAAAAAAGATGTGAAATCTTTATTTTCTTCTTCACAAAATTATATTACCTAACTTAACTCAAGTGACATGTATTTCAAAAAAAGATGTGGAATCTTTAAATTAAATTGCGCCAATTGTAAAGAGAATATGTATATTGCTTTGATAGTTGCATAATTGTTATGCAACTATACTTTAAAGAAATAAAACCCAAGTGGTATCTTCGTATTCCTATTCAAGGGTCTTCCTATTCTAACCCAAGTGGTAATAGCTTCTTAATTCTCTTTTTAACAAATTTTTAATATTACAAAGAATCATTTTAATTACAAAGAATTAAAGAAGTAACAGTACAAAATAAAAATATTTAATTAAAACAAAATAAATAAATTTTTCTTGTAAAAAAACTTGGCGCTGTTAGACTTTGAAATTAAAACATTAAAATTTAAACATTAGTACTAAGATTTTTGATTGAATAAAAAAACAATAAACAAAATTTAAGGAAGAATGCGACAGGAGTAAAAAAGCAGCGCCAAGTTTTTTTACAAGAAAAATTTATTTATTTTGTTCTCTTGGTAAGACATACTCTCGGTAGTTTGCCATTGCCTTCCGAAAGGAGAACGAACAAATTAATTTTTCTTGCCGGTACCGGGAATCGAACCTGGGACCTTTGCTTTGGCTCAATAGACCAGTGCGCTATTAGCCCGGGAGGTAACGACACAAAAGTGTCAGCGATTTGATTAGTCTTGGAACAAAGTAATTTATCTTGTTTTAATAATGTTGTTGATGAAATGCAGAGTCTGGCTGCGCTGTCTCGCTGGAATGGGCGTTGCGACGCCTTTGATCTTGTCGTAAAAACACTTTATGTTGGAAGAATTTGATTAGTGCTGAGCTTTTATATATTTATTGTTTTTTGTATAAAGAAATGTTTTAGAAGAGTCTGGCATGCAACTGACACTGGAAAATGAGTCTGGAATTTTCCCAAAGTAGTTGTAAAAAGTCGATTTGTAGAATCATTTGATTAGAGCTGTAACTTGTCAAGATGGTAGTTTAAATATATAAAATTATAAAAAAATAAGTCTGGTTACTTGTACTGGCTCGAAAATTGGTCTGGCACCCTCTTTAAAATCGTCTGCACGAGCGGGCTGGTAGCTCGTTGCCCGCCGTATCTCTAAATATTATTAACGCATTACTCATTGAAAAAGATTTTACTTGTCTAAAAGAAAAAACGTAAACGATTTCGTGCTTATTAGTAGTGGAATAATGTGTAATTAATTATGTAATAATCAGAAATAAAGTAATTTAAAAATAAAACTATATTTTAAAGTAGTTAACATGCAAGTATACGCTTATAAAAAATCAATTAACTTTATTTATTAAAATTATTAATTTATTCATCTGGATAATCTGTGTAATCAAACTTTCAATTTCTGATAAACTTTCATTTTCATCATCGGTGAGTTTGGTGTTGTCGGTATCGTCATCGATTTCCTTTGATTGAGTACATGATCTGAAAATAATTCAAAGTTGAATTTATTATTAAAATTACACGATTTTAATAAGCTGCGAAAAAACAAAATTTTTACGAACTAAACTAATTAACTCGTTTTATTTGCAAAAAATAATTATTATCTTAAAATCATATTTCTAAAGTCATAATTAAAGATTTATTAACAGTATTTAAACCAAAATTTTTTATATTTTTATAAACTAAAATATTATAATATTATAAATGAATAATATAAGTTATTATAATAATAAGTATCTTTATTAATTTTTTAAATTATTTGTTGCATCATTATTATAACTTTATTATTAGTTTATTTATTTAAAATTAATTTTGCATTTATTTAAAATAAAATTAATTTATGAAATATACCTTCATTTTCTTCCTCATTCAATTCAAGTAATATATCGCTCACGAACAGGGGCAGTTGTACTCCTTCGAACCAAGTAAACTCGTACTTTTTGTCACCTTCTTTCTCAAGCCATTCTCAAGCCATTCTCAATCGGAGACAAATTTGTCATATGCTGCAAATAAGCATTTCTCCAAATGGTTGCGATGTATGACGCTCTCAAAAGTTGTTGCTTTAATTCGAATTGACATTGAAGTATATTTGATCCGTAACTATACCTCCATGTAAATTCGAATTAAAGCAACGACTTTTGAGAGCGTCATACATCGCAACCATTTGTAAAAATGCTTATTTGCAGCATATGACAAAGTTGTCTCCGATTGAGAATGGCTGGAAAGGAGTTGACGAAAAGTACGAGTTTACTTGGTTCGAAGGAGTGCAACTGCCCCCGTTCGTGAGCGATATATTACTTGAATCGAATGAGGAAGAAATTGAAGGTATATTTTATAAATTAATTTTATTTTAAATGAATGCAAAATTAATTTTGAATAAACAAACTAATAATAAAGTTATAATCGTGATGCAACAAATAATTTGAAATTAATAAAGATACTTATCATTATAATAACTTATATTTATTTATAATATTATAATATTTTAGTTTATAAAAATATAAAGAATTTTGGTTTAAATACTGTTAATAAATCTTTAATCATGACTAGAAATATGATTTTAAAATAATAATTATTTTTTTTGCAAATAAAACGAGTTAATTAGTTTAGTGCGTAAAAGTTTTATTTTTATCGCAGCTTATTAAAATCGTGTAATTTTAATAATAAATTCAACTTTGAATTATTTTCGGATCATGAACGTACTCAATCAAAGGAAATCGAAGAAGAATCCAATGAAGATACCGACAACACCGAGCTCACCGATGATAAAAATAAAAGTTCGTCAGAAATTGAAAGTTTGATTACAGATTATCCAGATAAATAAATTAATAATTTTAATAAATAAAGTTAATTGATTTTTTATAAGCGTATACTTGCATGATGTTGACTACTTTAAAATATAGTTTTATTTTTAAATTACTTTATTTCTGATTATTACATAATTAATTACACATCATTCCACTACTAATAAGCACGAAATCGTTTACGTTTTTCCTTTTGGACAAGTAAAATCTTTTTCAATAAGTAATGCGTTAATAATATTTAGAGATACGGCGGGCAACGAGCTACGGGCGCGCTCGTGCAGACGACTTTAAGGTTGTATGACCCCTTAGAAGAAAAAATGCCAAATTCTTCAAACTTTGTCAGGTGATGAGTATTATAATAATAAAGCATTGTGCCAAGTTTGAACAAGTTTGCGAGGCCCGTTCAAAAGTTATAACAATTTGAATTTAACATGGGCTCTTATGGGAATTCATCAAGTTTCACTGTTTTTTCAACTTCATTTGAGAAATTAATATCGAAGAAAATATGGCATCCTTTTAAAACTTTGCAGAAATATTAATAAACATCTTACAAACAAATTAGAACCAAAAAAATTATGACTTCGAGGATATTTTCTGAAATATTGAATAAAAACCAAACAGAGAACAGTAGTCTCGCTTGGTCTCACTGAACTCGTAAGTACAGAGATCCGGCAACAGCGCACTATGACGTCACATTAGAACCTCTCTCTCCGTCACTCTCCGTAAAGGATAACAAATACTATAGAGGTCCGTTACTTTTTCCAATAGAGCCTCCTGTGTATCGAAAGTGTGCTCTGAGCACGTGTAATATACAGACGCATCGTTTGAGGTTAGTTTTTGCTTGCGCTACGAAAATGCCGAAAGTAAAACGTTACATGTGGAAAGGAAAAGTTGTCACTGAAAAAGTGTACAATCAACGGTTAGCACAGACAAATACTGGGAAACGTAATTTGAAGACACGAGTCGAAACCACACCAGATGATTGTAACAATTCCATGGCGCACATGTAACGTTTTACTTTTGGCATTTTCGTAGCGCAAGCGAAAACTAACCTCAAACGTTGCGTCTGTATATTACACGTGCTCAGAGCACACACTTCGCGTTCACGCAGCTGATGTCGAGTGAGATCAATGCTACCAACTTACAGAAAATGCGACGTTGTCGCGATCAAAATACTTTTTTATGAGAGCTATTGTATTTAATTTATTAATAAATGACGTAAATAAATAACGTAATATAATTTCATTAATATTTTTAAACAGTAATTACTATGTTTTGTTACTTTTTAAAGATTTTCATACTTTCAGATTTTCGTTTGTGTCAGTTGCAAGTCAGGTACAGTCTTTCTAAAAATCATTAAAAGTGAAAGTTTGCATACGAGAAAATATGCATAAAAATGTCTCTATAGCTCTTAAAAACACAGGCAACCGTTATTTTAATAAAATATTAATATAAATATTACTTTCCAGTAAAGAATATCTTCTTAAATATGTTAATTAGCTTTATGTTACGTTTCTTAAACTTTTGGCAGAGATCTTACGGGTCATACAACCTTAAAGGGGGTGCCAGACCAATTTTCCAGCCAGTACAAGTAGACAGACTTATTTTTTTATAATTTTATATATTTAAACTACTATCTTGATAAGTTACAGCTCTAATCAAATAATTCTACAAATCGACTTTTTACAACGATTTTGGGAGGATGCCAGACTCATTTTCCAGTGTCAGTTGCATGCCAGACTCTTCTAAAACATTTCTTTATACAAAAAACAATAAATATATAAAAGCTCAGCACTAATCAAATTCTTCCAACATAAGTGTTTTTACGACAAGATCAAAGGCGCCGCAACGCTCATTCCAGCGAAACAGCGCAGCCAGAATCTGCATTTCATCAACAACACTATTAAAACAAAAGAAATTACTTTGTTCCAAGACTAATCAAATCGCTGACACTTTTGTGTCGTTACCCCCCGGGCTATATATATCTACTAGGCCACGCTCGTCTTCATATATGTATATTATTTACTAAATTATCGAATATTGCCGAAGAAGGGCACACGTTTTCAGAGAGATGATAAGCTTCTGATAAGAAAACGAAAATCATCGAAACGGTCATTGACAGTACTTATGCTACACCTCTCATGTCTCCTTACAGTGCCAGACTAGAGTCAAGCTCAACAGGGTCTTCTTTCCCCGCTAATTTTTCCAAGCCCGTTCCCTTGGCAGTGGTTTCGCTAGATAGTAGATAGGGACAGTGGGAATCTCGTTAATCCATTCATGCGCGTCACTAATTAGATGACGAGGCATTTGGCTACTGTTAAGAGAGTCATAGTTACTCCCACCGTTTACCCGCGCTTGCTTGAATTTCTTCACGTTGACATTCAGAGCACTGGGCAGAAATCACATTGACAGTAAAAATTTGACATAAGAAATTTACAGTGCTTGTGTATTCACTCTAATTGTTATACGCGCTTGTCAAAACATACCTTTTTTAGGCGTGGCACTTTGAGGATCGAACCAATAGACGATGAAGATAAAGATGATAAACTGATGATAAAGATTATGATAAATAACTGTTCATCAATCATCTGTGTAAATGTCATCATATAATAAGTGACAATACCGAATAATGATATTGTCATTGGGGTGAAGTCGATCGTTGACTCGAGCAACGTAATTAGAAACGACTAACAAAATTCCGTTTCTTTATCATGACGAACAAGATTCAAAACATATTTGTTATTTGATATGCATCTATATCGCACGATACACATTTTGTATTATTACAAAATGTCAGTATTACGACACATAGAATCACATTGAGTGTTTACATCATAAAACATCCGATGAGATTACGTCAAGAAAAAAATAAATAATGACAATCTTCTTTAGATATATTCAGTAATTTTGGAAGCAAAGAAAGAAAGGATAAAAGAGATCTCTATTTCAAGGACGATTTTACATAATTGCGACACATAAATAAATAAGTTTTATACAATCCTTTATTATTATTATTAAAAACAGGCGTTTTTACAAAATCTAGAAACATATGTTTACTAATATATGTAATACAATTTACATATATGTATAAAATGTACACTAAAAATATGTACAACAATAGATGCGTCTAAGTTTATATATAAATATATGTTCCGACATATATACAAGTATATTATATATATAGTCGTCAGCATTATGTATAAAATTTATGTATATATGATTATATTAGAGAGAAAAAGCTACCTACAATAGTATGTGAAACGAAAAGTTTCTAAACATAGCACGGTCTCTAAAAAAGTATTTTACACAGTAAACTTTCTTCACAAGGAGTAATCACAAGTATAAATAAATATTAATTTAACTCGTTCCACATAAGTCATTAAAAGAGTCATATATGTGTATATACAAATATGTATATGACTTTTTAAATATATATAATATAATATAAAATATATATAATATTATATATATATATATATAATTTTTTTACTCGATGACTAAACTCCATGGATGTTCGGGTATAACACCGTATTGAATATCTAGTAAATATTTCTTGAGCATTTGATAAATTGGTTCGGGTTGTTCCGTTGTCGGTATATGTAACCCTTGACCTTGGAAATCAATATAAGATACGGGACTAATTGCGCATGCTGTTCCTGCTCCGAATATTTCCAACAGCTATAACAAAGAAATTATAATAATAACCAATGCGATAAATGGGAAAAAGAGAGAAAATGGAAAGTTGCATATGTAAATCTTACTCTGTTCTCTGAAAGTAACTGTATGATTTCTTTCATCGTAATAATTCTCTCCGTAACTTGAAATTGATTCCATTGTCTAGATATAGTTAGAAGCGACTTTCTCACAATTCCGGGTAAAATTAAGCCGTTTAGGGGTGGTGTAAGTAATTCTCTTTCTGCGAAAAATAACAAGGATAATAATCGGGTCACTAAACTGGGTCGTTAAATCAGGTCAAGCCTCTTTTCTTTATTATGATGATTTTTATATAGTTATTTGTGTAACAAGTGCGGGAAGTTAAGAATTGGACACGAGTGCGGAGTGGACGCACGAGCCAAAGGCGAGCTTTCCACGCACGTATGATATAAAATATTTTATAATACAAAATTCACCAGGAAATACTTTTTACCTCCATTATCATTTATGCAAACAACAAAGACGTTCATAGCGCCAATTTCTGTGAGTTCATTGTTTTCGCCGTATAACCACAGTACTTGCTGTAAACCTTTTTCGGTAGCCTCCTGTTGAACTTGAATCGTAGGTCCGTAATTACTGCCTACTTTAGCATTACCGCAACCGCCAGGCCATGCTCTCGTATATCTAGGATCTGCAAGCAGGGAAACCCCGACTTGCACATCTGTAGGTTTAAAGTAAGAGCCGACGGGAGATAGGATTACATACAATAAAGCTGAATCCGAGGCTACGACTCCAAGCGTAGGCTATATAGGGACAAGTAAAATGAGTTAAATCAGATTTTGAAAAGGATAAAAAAATTTCTATTAAAATTTTAAAACGTATTATCACTTAGAAAGACATTTTATATTGCATTAATTGTTAATAGTTTAAATTTATGTGTGTTTTTACGTTCTCTTTTGTAATATCAAAGCAAATTTTTTATTTATATGTGTTCAAAATTTGTTTGTTAAAGCATCACTTAAGATACGTATCACATTAGTTGCAACATATATTTTTGAATATTTAAAATAAATATGTAGTTGTATACATATCGTTATGTTATATTATAATACAAATTCAAAAGTTTATTGCATCAGATTTTCATCAGTTTTTCAGAGTCAATATCAGAAATAGTCATCATGCGACCATTTCAAGAAGGTCACGAAAATCGATTACGAAAGAAGGAAAAATTTCTGTCTGAATGCTGTTAT
This sequence comes from Temnothorax curvispinosus, assembly GCF_003070985.1. Classification (NCBI taxonomy): domain Eukaryota; kingdom Metazoa; phylum Arthropoda; class Insecta; order Hymenoptera; family Formicidae; genus Temnothorax; species Temnothorax curvispinosus. Next base: position 25,897 of record NW_020220472.1, on the reverse strand, counting down.
CACTAATTGTAAGTCTAATAAATACTCTTAGCAACACTTATCTTGCAGGCAGGAAGTCAAAACGTTAAAGTTGAATAAAAAAGTTTCACGTGTCGTGATTAACGCGTATTGTTGAAAAGATTTAAAAACGCAAGTAATATGTTACTTAAAAAAATTATAAAAGTAAACGGTAAAAAATTGAAGAATATAATAAAAAATAAATGGGCTTTTTATAATTACGTATTGATATGATAAGAACTGATACGACGATATATGATATTCATGAAAGTGACGTCCAATTTTTGCCATATCAAATTTGTCGGAAAAACCGAGAAAAGAAGAGAAAAAGTTCTTGAATGATAAGTCAGACTACGTCCAAATAACATGATTGCAGGGGCATGCATCTTATATGCAACATGTGACCGCGCGCCAACAAAAGACTCTGATTCCGTTTATCAAGTATTATCATTAGGTATTGAGAAATATAACGATTATTCTCGTGCGCGTATACAACAGTCTTGATGACGTCCGTGACATAAGTAATATGAGTTCCTCACTGATTATGTTTGTAACTTGATCCACAAACGGCCATGCAATTGCATCATTTATTGTAAAGTATTGTTACAATGCAAATTTTAACGATATAAATATTAACAGGGCGCTACTCGATGACACATTGACCCACGAGTGATATTGACACTTACAATGATAAAACGATACTTACGTCGATGCCTATAAGCGTGGGACGAATGTAAAGACTAGAGGCGGTAGAATGTGGAACCCATTCTTGATCTATACTAATCAATCTACAAATACACTTAATTAATTCTTCCCCTCTGAAAGGAGGCAGACCCACTCTTATTGCTGAATTATTCATTCTCTCCATATTTAGTTCTGGTCTAAACAATCTTATTTTGCCATCAACACCTCTATAAGCTTTCATACCTTCAAACAACTGAGGAAAGATATATATATATATTATTACTGTTAAATTAAAGCGCAGCAAGAAATTTCCTCCGTAACAATTAGTATACGTACAAGTGTAACAATCTTTGGATATCCTATAGTTTTAAACATGTTACATGTACATCTTGAATTTAATATGAATAACGGATGATAGTAAAATACACTTCAAGTTCTTGATTTGCTTGAATATTTTTGATATGGAGGATATTTCAAGAATTTCTTTATAGGAATTTAATCTGATAAAAGAAAATTTATCAGCTTCGCTTAGATACACATCTTAGTAAATAATTCTATTCTAATTATCCTAAATTAATGAGACAAAAACCATTGACATTATAAATACTAAAAATCATACATACATAATTAGATACAACAACAAAGCAGAAATAGATATTTATTTTTAATTAGATAAGCAATATTTTTTTGCAAAGTCTCTTCGAGATCTAATAATGTAATAAAAGAATAACAGATAAATCACTAAATATAAATCAATTTTCTTAAGCCTATTTTACGTAACTTCCAAAATATAAAATATTATGTATACCTCTACAGCGTAATGAAGTACTTTCGCAGCTGGATGAAGGACTATGTTTTCGAAGGGCATAATTTCTGGTGCCTGCCAACCATTCATGCCTTCGTAATAATGTATCTTGAGCATGTGATCAGTGAAATATTTTCCAAATGAAAGCTTATTAACGTCGGGCTTAGGATTTAACTGTTCTGGACCAGCGAGACGGACAGACAAATCTGCGTACTGTAAATTAAATTATACTTTTACTTTTATATTTATTAGATTTAACTACTCAATCATTGCTATTGTGACAAGTACATACCTTAAAGAAACGTTGCGGTTGTATAGAGTTCTTGTCTTTAGTTTTCAAAGAAGAGCTCCATCTAACGCTCTGCTGTAGCTGGTTAATCAGATTTCCAAAGGATAAAATCTAAAATAAGAACATGTACACACTTATTTCTGTATACATATAATAAAGAATGCGTATCTTCTCAAGAGAAATTTAAAATTCTTGATGACCTTTTATTTAAGATATGCCATGTCTTCATTATTTAATTATTCGTAGAATTAGAAGTAAGACTGTAGAAAGTAGAAGTAAGACTATAAAAAATGTGATGTTATGCCTTCGTTATACTTTGAACAGATATGCATTTTGAAGGAAAAAGTAAAAAAAGCAAAAGCTGTTATGAAATTAGATTACCAGTTAAAAAAATACGTCGATAAGAGAAACGCACGATTGCAATTTTGTATGTTCATCGACACAAATATCAACTAGGCGCTACATATTTGTTTGATCATTCGACTAGTGTTACAAGCGAAATATGAGTTTTTAAATATTTTTCAAGAAGTATAAAATACGTTAAAGCATTGTGTATGTGTCTTACTGATTAAACTTTGCGACGGCAAAATTTATATTACAAGCTCGTATACATCATGGACCAGAATCAAAAGTTTTTTTAATGGAGTTTCGCTTTTCAAGAAAAGAAAAATTTTTCGAAACAATAATTAATGGCATTCTTTCTCGGAGGAAAGGTTTAGGGGAATGGGGGGTAGCCCCGGACAGTGAATAGCTTCGGACATTATTGAAATTCAAGTATACCGCGTATCTATGGCCATTGTTTAAATATATGTCTGCATGGGTATATGTCGAGATACGCAGAAGGGCATATTAGAATGTTTGAACAATGGCCATAGATATGCGGTATACTTGAATTTTAATAATGTTCGGGGCTTATACCCACTGTCCGGGGCTACCCTCCGTTACCTTATTTAAAAAGATTGTAGTATTGCATATGCAATACTACATAATATTTCAACGAAAAATAGATAGATCGACATATTTCAACGAAACATGCAACGTTCAACCTGCAATCTATGCATAGATATCCCAGATATCTGATATCTGAAAATAGATAGATCGACATATTTCAACGAAACATGCAACGTTCAACCTGCAATCTATGCATAGATATCCCAGATATCTGATATCTGGGATATCTATGCATAGATTGCAGGTTGAACGTTGCATGTTTCGTTGAAATATGTCGATCTATCTATTTTTCGTTGAAATATTATGTCGATCTATCTTACTACTAGCGTATTCGGTATTATGCAATAAAAAACAAGGAACCATATATCAATATATGCAAAATAATTATAAAAGCAACAAATATATTTTTTACGTGACGCTCGATGAATTGGTTAGAGATATGTATATATTAGATATATAGTATTTGATATGTAGATATAATTTAGTGTATAATTATAGATCAATGTGCATATAAAATGTATACATTGCATTCAATGTCACTCATCGGAAATCATGCGCTAACGAACAAACATGAGTTGATTAAATTCAAATCAAACGATCTACTGACGTTTGCACAAATATTAATTACTCTATTCATTTTACTTTTAATTAAAAGGGATCTTTTACACTTTGTCGTTTTTCCATTTTTTTTCCTCAAAACTCAAGTTTATACATGGAGGGGTAAAAGCCATAGTGTGTCAAATTTTTAAAAATATTGACTTGTGTGCATAAATGCAATTTATAGATTGTATATGTATATATATATATATACCTCTGTATTTTATATAAATATACAAATATAATTTATTATATTATAAATTATTATAAATTATAAATAATTATTCTTAATGATATAAATATTAATTATAATTGTATATATAAATATATATTACAATATAATCATAATATATTTTTATATTATAATTATGTAATAGTATGTATTATGTAGTAATATATAAATGCATATAAATATATATTACTAGATTTTTCGCCCGCGCTTCGCGCGGGCTCAAAATCTATTCCCCTCTCCCCAAACTCACTCATTAATTAGGAGCACCAATAGAACCCCATAAAACCCAATTTTCAATCCCATAGTAGCCATCTCCATAAAATTAGTAATCTTTTGGTACCAATTTCATCAAAATCATCAACAAAAAATTAGAAAAATTTTGGCACCGGTTTCAAGAAAATCGATCCATTAATAAAAAATTATCCATTAATAAAAAATTAAACTTATCCTCCAAAAATTTTAAAAATTTTGGCACTGGTTTCAAAAAAATCGGTCAATTAATACTTTATTATTTCTCAAAATTTTTATAATTTTCAAACCGGTTTTTAAAAATCGGTAACAAAAAATTATTCATTAAAAAAATTATCCATAAAAAAATTCAGCTTGATATTTCAAAGTTTGCAGAAATTGGAGCAATTACGTATATATTTTTTTAACAGAAATTGTAAACCACTACTATTAGCAATTTTTCTAATTCTATTACATTCTTAAGTTCTTTTTACCTCTATCTATATATATAAGTACCTGACGTCTGTATGTCTGTCTGTCTGACCGCGAACTACTTGTTATTTTCCGAGAAATTTGATAAATTTCGTAACCGGTTTCCAAAAACCGGTCTTAATCGCTCTCGACAGTCGCGAATTGAAGTGACTGGTTAATTCCCGAAAAATTTGAAAAATTTTGGATACCGGTTTCCAAATAGATCGGTAACGAAAAATTATACATCTGAACATATTAGCATCAAAAACTTAAAACAAATCTTTTCTTTGGTTTCTCTACCTCTATTTCATAAATAATTCATTTAAATGTGGTTGATTAGATCCAACTTTATACGCAATAAAAGGTTCATATACGAAATTTATGAAAACAAAGCTTCCTCTGTGAGGAACCGGTTTCCAGAAAATCGGTAACAAAAAACTATACACATCATGGCACTCCCTGGAAAATTCTACTCCTATTTCATACACTTTTGGTAAAAATTCGGTCACTAACAAATGAGTAGTTCGCGGTCAGACAAACAGACAGACAGACAGAAGACGAACTGGTTTCCACTGTTTCCAGTGGCAATTAAACCCATCCTCAAAAAATTAATAAAATTTTTGAATCGAAAAATTGGAAAAATTTCTGAACCGGTTTCCAAAAAAATTGGTAACAAAAAATTATACAATTTATAGCATTTCCCAAGAAATTCTACCTCTACTTCATATACAATTCTTTGAGATTCGGTCAATTAATTCTCAAAAAATTTAAAAAATTTTGGTACCGGCTTCCAAAAAGATCGGTAACGAAAAATTATACACTTTATAGTACTCTCCGGAAAATTCTATCCCTGTTTGATCTATAAATCTTTAAGATTCGGTCAATTATTTCCCGAAAAATTGTAAAAATTTCTGATACCGGTTTCCAGAAAATCGGCAACGAAAAACTATACACTTTATCGCACTCCCCGGGAAATTCTACCCCTATTTCATGTACCCTTGATAAAAATTCGATCCACTAACGAATGAGTGGTTCGCAGTCAGACAGACAGACAGACAGACAGACGTCCGGTACTTATATATATAGATGTAGTAGTATATATAATTGCAATATAAATATGTAGTAGTATACCTATATGTTATATTTTTTTAATTGTAAGTATAAATGATATAAGAAATGTAGTTAAATGAACTACTTTCGTATTTAAATATACTTTAGTTGAATTAAAATTATAAATTAGCAAATAAAACTCGTTCGAAGAGACGCACGTTTGACGCGTGAGAATGTAATCTTCCGTCATATCTTAATATTACATAAACATAAATTCATTATAAATTTAGTTAGGCTTACGCCAATTTAGTTTGAATATTTTCAAGTATTTTTACATAATATTGTATCATCTGACTGAGCATATTGTTGCATGTAATGCACCTTAATATATCGTAAATTTACCGGTAATTGAAGATCTTGTATATGTATATGAACCAATCAATTTTCTTATATGCATTATGCGTTATGTAAAAGTTTGTGTTTCGACCTTTATTGCACACATGGCCATATTGCATAAAATAAGATATACAAAATAAGAAAATTATATTAACACTTTGCACACACGACTTTGTTGCGCACATATACTTTGCATACATGACTTTATTGCACATATACACATTGCACACATAATGTTATTGCTCTAGTTTTATGGACAAGATTTCCATAACTATGGGAATCTTGTCCATAAAACGTCATAATGTTAAAGTTATTTTTGAAGGTATTTTTAGCGAAGAATACGGGAAAAATACTTAAAAAATTCCACGATTAATAGATACCATCAATAAGCAATATTGACGCCAATATTCTTAAGTTGAATACACGTTTGATCTCGAATCTATCATAAATGTAAATGGAAGTGTGGGGTGGACCTCGCTTCGTGGTAAGTAGAAAACCCGAACTGTACAATGATAGACCTCGTTTCGCCCCTATAAGCAGGGGTGGGATGGGGTGGAGTAGACCTCGCTTTACGTGGAAATCCGTGTATGTACGCAATAAAGTCATATGTGCAATATGTGTATGTGCACAGTAATGTTATGTGTGCAATGTGTATATGCGCAATAAAGTCATGTGTGCAAAATGTATGTGCGCAACATAGTCGTGTGTGCAAAGTGTTAACATGATTTTCTTATTTTATGTGTCTTATTTTATGCAATATGGCCATGTGTGCAATAAAGGTCGAAACACAAACTTTTACATAACGCATAATGCATAAGAAAATTGATTGGTTCATATATATGTGCATAAGGAAATAGAACAATCCATTTTCTTATACTTATGCATTATGCGTTATGCAAAAGTCTGTGCTCCCCGCTTAAAGTCATATGTGCAATGTGTTTGTGCATAATAAGGCCATGTGCGCAAACGCACATTTGTATTTTTAATTATTACATGTGCGCAATAATGCTTGTAGGCAATCGCTTTGTAGGCAATTGGGAATGTCAACAAACGAAGCTATCAGCAAAATATTGTGGACAAATTGAACTGTTGGCATTCGAGAATGTAGGCAAACGGAACCCTCCCGGATTATCTACAAGGAATAACTAAATTATCGTATCAATTAATGAGATATTGTATAATGTACTAAAATAATCCGGATAAGTATAAAATGATAATTCGGATTTTATCTTTGAAAAATTATACTTTTTTAAAGAAAAGTTCAATTACAATTCATTACATTTTCAACCAGTGTGCAATATTTTTGCTTATCTTTTTAATATTTAAATATTCACATGCATGCAATTAGTTACGTCAGATGTGAAATTTCTAACCGTTCGAATGACGCAATTTTCTATTAAGTTTAACATTTCGCGTTCATCTTTTGATTTGCCTGTCGCAAACAAAAAACGTGTTCCTATATTTTTTGTATTACAAAATCTAACAAACTTTAAGAAATAAATTACTACAACATTGTATATCTAAATATATTAAAAATACTTATAATAATATATTTTTATAATATATTTTTATCTTAAAATCTATATTTTAAATTCTCCTCAGAAAATACATTTTAAATATTTGTTTTAAATGCGCGTGTTTAAAATATAATAACAAAATGTAAACGCAGCTTTTTATTATCGCGTTCGAAGTACGCAAATCAATGATCGATTGTCGCATGATTCTGCTGAAACTACATTTTTCAGCCGGTTCCAACGAAAACCAACTCGCAAACGGCACAAGGAAAAGAGCAACGGATCTAACAGGTCTAAAATTATTTCCCGTTTTGGAAGGTTCTTGAAGTTTCTCGGCGAGTTTTCTCGCCGGTTTCTTGTTTATTTTATTCTATTATATAGATAAAGTGCGATTTGATATAATCGTATTAACTCGAGTGGATTAAATTTGAATCTCCGGCCTCTGCAGTTCCGTTCTTCCGATCTTCGAGAGGTCTCAAATTTTCTCGTGGAGGGGCATAAAATTGCCGATTGAATTTTCGATTTTTCGAGAAATTTTCAGGATAGCAGCTTTGATCGAAGGATGAATACAACTGGAGGAGTGGGTTAACTTACCTTGCGCCGCAGGTGAACCATGTTGAGCGGAATATCTATCCAATGTAGAGAAAAAGAGATTGACTCAATAAAGAACACACGATCCTTGCTGTTTGTTCGCGCTGTTTCGAGTATCCGCACAGCTCATTCTACGTAAACGTTTGTCCTGTTCTTGTAGTTTTTTTTTTCTTTCTCTTCCCGATGCGAGCGTCGTTCAATCTCGGGTTTAAGCAACGGAATAAATAGCCAACAGACAATACCCTTTACGTTAAGTCGTCGCTTGCAACGTGTCTCGAGGGACGATAAAAAATGTGGAAAGAACAATCAAAAATTGGAAAAGCGGGGCTCACTCTCGGTATCTGAAATTGCACACTAATTTGGACGAATCGCGCACATACCCACACGGAGGCCGACGGTGGTTGAGTATTCACGAGTGGAAAAACGAGCGCGTTTACTCAGATGGAACGTTTGTTCGTTCACTCGCTTCCTCGCTCGCTCACTGATTACTGATTCAATCGTCCAATCACAAATACAGCGTGCTCGAATTAAACGTCGGTTAATATTTTATTTATCAGCAAGGCGTATACGAGAGAGAAAGAGAAGATGGACAAATATACAGAGGAAGGGGGAGAGAGGAAAGGAGGGTAGGAGGGAGGGAGGGAGAGAGGGAGGGAAGGAGGGTGGGAGGGAGGGAGGGAGGGAGGGAGAGAGGAGAGAGAGAGAGAGAGAGAGAGAGAGAGAGAGAGAGAGAGAGAGAGAGGAAGGCAGAAACGCGACCGCTAAGAACCAGCGTCCCTACTCTTTTTCCCAATCGAGCCGCTTGCCGATCGTCTTTGACGAAAAGAGGAAGGGAAGAAGAGATGGGGACAAGTTGATGATTTACGAGAAGGAGATATCGGACGCATAATCATGGGAAAGGGGAGGAAAAATTGCGTCAGGGTATACACAAGCTCGCTCGCACGCGCGCGAACGCACGGGGAATTAAAAACATGTTGATAATCGCGCGCCCCCTCCGCGTGCGATAAGTGGACGGGAGACCAGCACGCGGCGTTGTTATTCGCGAGAATCGTACGATCGTTCGATTCTCGAAAGTACCCGGCCGTGTCATAAATATTGATATTGGAGGCGTGGCACGGGCCGAGAGACGTAATAACCGATTTTTGTTGCACTTCGCGGGTGGTTGACAAGCGACCTACGTTTTAGTGACGTATTGTGACACGGCCGATTTACGAACCCGTCTTTCGCAATGCGTCAGCGTCGTCAGCGTCGTCTATGCGCAGCAGCGATTGAAGCACTACGTCTCATTGTCAGTTTAAGGGGTTAGACCACACAGATCATATCATCAAAAATTTATTTTTTTGTTTCAAATTAACGTTTATATAGTTTTAGAAATAATGTGTAAAACGTTCTGTTTGAAAATTTGCAGTATTTTTCGAGTTACAGCTTCTTTTAATCGAGGTCTCATTCAGGTAGCAAATGGAAATATTCGAGCACATGGACAACAAAGGATCCCTTAACTTTTGTTATTCTTTGTCAGTTTTCTTTCTCTTTCTCTTTTCTTGTTTCTAAGACAAGAATTGTAAAGGGAGAATATCAATTAGGTCTTATTAATTGTTAGTATTCAAGTCTTAGTCAATTGCTTATCAGAGATCATTAGAGTTGAAGTAAGAAAAATTGACCGAAAATAATTAAGGAATACTTCTTCTCGTTTTAAAAAAGAAATTGCGTCCGTACGGGATTAACCATCGAATACGTAAAATATAGGTGCGAGAAAGGAGACAAAATCCGTTTATGTTTTGATGAGAAACAAGCGTACAACGTGTTAAAAGAAGGGAGAATACAATGCGGACAATAATTGGCTTCCGTTGATCCAACAACAGAAGAGGAAAGCCCAATATATGGTGCAGGTATTGTCGAATAAAATATGTCTACATTTAATATATAAATCTATATTTCAAAACTTTTAACGTGGTTTTTCTCGAAACCATTGTTTCTCGAACTGATTTGCATTATAACTCGAAAACTGGTCACTTCTATAATAAACCAAAATACTTGTAATGAATGCCCTCCCCTATAAGGCTTTTTTTGGGGAAAAAAAAACATTTTTTTAATTAACAAAAAATTACGGGAATTTTGGTTAAATTTTTTTTAAATTTATATAAATTGTACATTTTTTCAAATTTTTAAAAATGGTTACCAGTAGGTAAGTATAAACACAATTAAGTATTCTAAATATAAATCTTTTTAGTAACTTAATTTCAGATAACCCTGCTCGGAGATGTGCAAACCAGAAGGGCTTGAAGAGAAAGAGGAAGAAAACTTGTTTGAGAATTTATTATAGGAGAATATTATAATTAGCACAAATTAATAAATAATATTTGAAAAATATAAGTTGTTTTTTATAGTTTAGAGTACAATCTATCTAATGTATTTAATCAATTTTATATTGCTTTTATCACATTTTTGTTGAAAAAAATTCCGAAAAGTAACCTCATTCCCTTATAGAAATTTAATACTGTAAGTGATTTTTTGGCTAGTAATTAATCACTTAAAAGCACTATTAAAAGCACTGTTAATAGTGCTTTTAATAGTGCTTTTAAATGATTAATCACTAGCCAAAAAATCACTTACAGTATTAAATTTTATTGGAAGACAACAACATATTTAGACTTGGCGCGGTTAAGATATGTGCGAGCGCGCTAGTGTAGCTTGATCTGCACCGTGATCTGTACCGAGCTGCTCTCCCTCGCTCTCTCGTAACGTTGAGCACGCACGCTGTACGATACGTATCTCACATTGCAAGAAAACGCATAAGCTGTACGAATATAAGATAAGTCAGGAGTACTTAATTGTCATCTACCAACTAAATAAAGGTCAAGGTATTTAGTAGTACAGCACATAACTCTCGATTTATTGCGTGTACCATCATATTCCTCGGGCATTTCTAATAAATTTCTATAAGGGTTTTCAAGCATCCAAAAGGTGTAACCCCTTAAATGTTTAATAATCACACTTTAAATATTTTAAATTCGACGATTATAAAAATATAAGTAAAAATAAGAAATATGGTTTGCAGAACATTTATTTCTTTAATTAGTTTATTATCAATACGTGGTGCAAGAGCATGCATTTGCAAGAGAAAGATAATAATTAGTCACGCAGAGAATTAAGACAGCTTCTTTAAGCACAAGAGAACTCATTAACATATTATTGCGGTATACGATTTGCAAAGTGACTTTAGAAACATTATACAATCACCATGTTTCTTCGAATAAAAAAACTATTACGAGATATATTTGGTTTCCGTGGTAAAAACTTCGTTTGCACATTTCTATTAGAAAATCAGTAGTAACTACTTAAGAGAAATGTAGTTTTTTGAAACCTCTAAAACAGAATAAAAATGTGAAAAATATGAAAAATAATAATATGTTTAAAAAATAATTTGTTAAAAAAATAAATATTAAATAATATATAACACATTGCATATATATAAATACAATGTATAAATAATAACAAGAAGGAAGAGTAATATTTCACAAATTTAAAAATTGTGGATTTTTATATGCATAAAATATCTATAAATATTTCTTTTTCTTTTTTATTTGATTGCAACTTATGATTTATAATAGTTAGGCATATTTTTTAAATGTTTCTAATTTGCTAAATGGTAATTCTTTAGAAAAACTTATACAGCTGAGATGACTTTGACCTTAAGGATGTTCTATAAGGACAGGTCCAGCCAAAAGTCATGGAAATCTTAAAAAACACCGATATTAATTCTCTAGAGATCCAAAGACAAAAAAATGTATACAAATATAGTTACGACAAATCTAATAAAATGTAAAAAACGTAGATTTAGTGACTGTAAATAACTGTTACTACTATTTTTTTCTTAAACAAAATCTTGGCAAAATAATTTTTGACAGTGAATTTGCCCTGAATTCAACTTAAAAAAATTAAATTTGTGAAAAATTAGAAAATAAAGTAATTGCTTTAAACTCGTAATTTCAGTCATATTTAATAATATAAATTAAATATATTGTATAAACATGAAAATTGTATTTTTATTATAATGATATTTGCTGTAAATATATTAATAAGCTACGCAGCTAAATGTGACAACACTGTACAATCCAAGAGGTTGGGAGGCCTGTTTTGACACACGCATATACTTACACAAATCAAATTAAGCTACATTGGAGGTTAATTTGAAAAGCTTGTTATTCAACCGCAATTATCGCACAAAAAATGTATCGATGGAAAGAAAAAATCGCTACTAAAAAACAATATAAGAAAAGACTTGCGCAACAGAAAAATGGGTATAAAAGAACAAAAAATCCAGTGGAAGAAAATATTGAGAATGCTGAAGAAAGTGTTCCAGAGGTTCCAGAGATTATGCATGGACCAACGTATCGTTGAATTGAAATGTTTAGGTGAACAACTGTGGTACATCTCATGTAAAGAAGTATTATCGCTACAATTTCTGGAAACTGAGATATATCAAGGGTTAGCATCAGAACTAATTATTAGATGTCACAAATGTTTGCTGTTGAATAAGGTCATTACGAGCAAAACTCATATTCCTGAATCCGGAAATAGAAGCAACCTTCGTTATGACATTAATTCAAAATGTGTACTAGGTAAAAATATTATTTTTTTACTTAAAAGTTAGATTTCAAAGCTGTATAATGTAATGTTAATTTTTATTATGTTTTATTTTTTTAAGAGCACTTCACAGTGGATTAGGCTAGCTGGTCACAATTAAATAAACTGGTTTGCATGTATGAATATACCCTGCTTCAATTTTATAACTTTTAAAAAATATGAAAAAAAAGTTGGATTAAAAATATAATAACATTGCCATTATATAGAATGCAATATGAATAAAAAATTATATTGTATTGGCAGACATGGATAATGTAAATATTTTATGATTTGAGCATTATTATAATAATTGCGTTACAATATTAATCTTTTTAGGCTTCCATTTCCATTAATTAGTTACTTTATAACTGTAAAAGTCACAACAAAATTCCTGTTTGTAATTTGACAATTTTAAAAATTAAAATGTTATATACATATAATAGGTACATTTTCAGTACTGCATCCGTTCATTTATTAAACCAGAAGTTAAATTAAGCAACTAATTAAATTATTAATATTAAATATTAATACAATAAGATATTTGTATTTACATTTATCAAAATAAAGAATAAGTTCAATTATGGAAATAAATATTAATAATTGGAATTATTAAAAATTAAATCATTTGTTCAGATATTGCACTCGAATTCTTTTCGCTTTTACAACGCCCAACCTTTTTACTTTAGATGGCGCAACGCGCGAGTTGCCACTCTCAAAGAGCCCCCACCTCCTCCCTCACTCGCGGCCGCACTTGCTTGCGTTTCTTCGAACGTGTCGAGTCTGTTACCTCTTTCTTGACGGATTGATCGTTGCGGCGCGTGTTCTGGAGACCAACCGAGCGAGAGTCGGATCACCAGGGAGAGCTCACCGCCAGGAAAGGGAGAGCTGCGGCAGCTAGCGTCCGAGAGGGAGGATCGAGGCGAGGAATCCGATCCAGCGAGCGAGGCCCTTAAGGTGATTCGGCTAGTACCATATGAGTCAATATAAGGCCTAAATTTTATTTTAAGAAAAACCATTTTTATGGATATATTCTAGACACTTGTATAATTACTGGTTTTATAATGTAACTTTTTATTCGATTATGTATCAATTTATCTACTGATAAATGTAAACAGTTCAAAATTTGACTTCAGTTGACATTCGTACAAGAGAAATGTCGCGACATTGCATCTCTTCGCTGTTAGACAGCTATCATGCCAGTGCCATGTGTTTGAGTGGGGTTATGTATTGTGTTTATGTTGAAAAATAATGGAAGGTAACAAACAATTTCGATAACAGAAGATTTGCTTGCAAAAGAATAGTGCTGTGGAAAGAAAACACTACACGGCGCGGCGTTGCTACATGTTCACGTCGCGTACAGCTGATCGAAAGGCCGACAAGAAACGCGATAATTCATCAACTTTTGATTGAATTTTTGGCCTTATTACACGTCAACGTCGTTTTGTCTTATACTTAACAAGTGCTAGAAGAATCAAATAATGTTATTTTCAGTTTTTTGAACTTGTTTCTTTACAGATAGTGAGTGAAATTTTCGAAAAATGTATGTTTTCGATACAATTTTCCATAAAACCTATGTTAAAAATGCCAACTTTGAGATTTAATATCTCAAAAACTAGACGTCAAATCTTTTCAAAATTGCAAATTTAAGCGTATTTAGGTTTTCTTTATAACATATTTTTAATTCGGATTTATTTCTTTGACATGCTCTGATGGCCCAATCACTTTAAGAGATTCTTATTGGGACGCCATATTTGAAGACAGACATTAGTCAAAAAAGTACAAGGGCCTCTGCTAGAGTTTATATTCGTCTTGAGATCTGAGAATTACTTTCATTCTTGTGGCTCTGGTTTGAAATTCTAGCCCAAGAACCGATCATATAGACATTGGGTGCTTTCCAGCAAGGAGACACAGAAAGACACTGTGTCACACAATTGAACACAGTGTAAGGGTGCTTACTGGAACAATCTAATTTTCGATGTACTCACTAGTTTGCGCTGATGTAAGCTTTTTTCTTCTAGATCTTAACCTTACTTATGAATCATCACTACTGTATCCTGTATCATTATAAGGTTATATTACGTCGTACACTTTGGCATAAATCAGCAGTTTCTTATTTTTTAATATATTGTAAATATATTAAAAATATATTGTCATTGTAAATATTGTCTATAGTCAGTGTAAATATTGTAAGATATTGGATATTGGCAAATTAATCATTTATTGTAAGTAATTATATAAAAAAAAGGTTATATTTAATATTATATATAATAAATGTTACATAAATTATAAACATAATTCTAAAGCACTTTTATGAAACTTTTATAATCTTTTTTACAGATGAATATTAAGAAACATAAAATAATTATTCAACTGATGGAAACTGTAAATAATGAGAGTTCATCGAGTGATGAATTAAGTATACTCAACAGCAGTACAAGTAGTAGTAGTACATCTTCAAATAATGAAGAGGAAAATGAAGATGTATTATTATTCCCTTTGCTTAATAATTTGATGAATGGTCGGAAAAGACATCGCGTTGAAGATTATCTTCGAGTTGTTGATTCTTGGACGGACCAGGAATTTAAAGAACATTTACGTTTAAATCGACGTACAGCATTGATTTTAATTGAAGAATTGAAAGTCTCGCATTATATTCCATCACATTCTTTTGGCGTTAAATTAATATCGGCAAAACTTAGTTTTTTAATTTTTTTGTGGTATATTGCGAACACAGAACCACTTCGAACAATGTCTGATAGATTTAATGTTTCAATTTCTTCTGTTTTTAGAGTTCTTCGACGAATTATAGCTTGGCTTTTAACAAAAAAAGATATAATTATAAAATGGCCACAAGAAAATGAGATTATAATGGTATGTGAAAAATTTAACAGAAAACAAGGAATTCGTAATATTTTAGGAGCGATAGATTCGACTCACATTCAAATTCTGAAACCTAGCAGTAATGCACGTAATTATTGTAATCGAAAAAAATTTTTTTCAATAAATTTACAAGCTGTTGTAGATGCAGATATGCTTTTCACTAATATATATTGCGGTGAACCTGGTTCGCTTCATGACGCGCGGGTCTTCCGAAGATCATCTTTATATGAAACAGCTAGTATGGATAAAGAAATGTTATTTCCTGGCCAAACATTTCTATTAGGTGATTCGGCATATCCATGTTTACAATGGCTTGTTCCACCGTTTCGAGATAACGGGCATTTGTCACCTCAACAGAGGGAATTTAATTTTATGCATTCATCTACACGAATAGTTGTCGAAAGAGCGTTCGGGCAATTAAAAGGGCGTTTTCGTCGCATTAAATTCTTTACTGAATATCGTGACATATCTTTTATTACTAATACAGTAGTTGCGGCTTGTATACTACATAATTATTGCATTGGTAAAAATGATTTATATGATTTTTCTGAATATGTTGACGATTTTATAAACATTGAAAATAATAACGAAGAACTTAATAATTTTAATCAAGAACTAGACCGTAGGATGCAGTTGTTTAATAAGATATTTCCTATAAACTAAAAAATAACAGTCATAATTACAATAATTTATTACTTAATATTTGTATAGCTTACAAAAATTGGATTTTTTTTAAATAAATTAAAATACATGTTTTCTAATAATATTATTTTTATATATTTCTTTGTAATAACAACTTATAGTAACATTTATGCTTATTTGTATTTTATCAATTTACTTTACCGCTATTATCACAATAATGAACACTTTATATGTGCGTCCCATACTCACTTTCTCTATTAACAATTTAGTTAACAGTTTATATGTCATACTATATATTTTCAGTGCTAAAAATGAGTATGGAAACACATCTTATATGTAAAGACTTCTTATATCTAAAATACTCAATATGTAATTATCTTTAAACTTTATAATCATTTAGTTATAGTTTTAACTTTAATCATTTAAATGTTAGTTTCATGAAAATAAAAAATTACAGTTTTCATTTCTTTTTACGCCAAAAATAAAATTATATTACTGTATGTTTATTTATTTTGAATCATATATTTTGTTAGAATACTACTGTAGATATATTAAATAAATGAGCAAATACATAAGTCCAATAAAAATTATTAAACTTAAAAAAAAAAAAAAAAAACTTTGGCGTTACATATTTTAAAATAACAGTTTTTAAAATAAAAATTATATTAATATTTTTTTATCCATACAATAAAAGAAATAATTAAGTATTTTATATAATATATAAATTACATACAAAAAATAACGAATTTGTATATAGAATAATATGCAATTTACATTTAAATTTATATTTTACTGTATGAATAATTATAATTGCACAAAAACTGTGTAAGTTTTTAAAAATTATTCAGAATCTGAAATTTCATTTTTAATTAATTTTTTTAAAAGTTTGTATTTTTCTTTTTCTATTTCCATTAGTTGTGCATGTCTATTTTCTTTTTCTCTTAATTTTGCTGCAAAATATTCTTTTTGTTGTTCAATTTCCTTTTCTTTTAAAGTAATACGTTTTTTTTTTAATTTTAATATTTCTTTTTTTTGCTCAAAAGTTGCTGCATGTTTTTCATCGTTGAGTTTGTCACGTTCAGTTTTTGTTTTTATATATTCCAACCATTGGTTTTCAATTTCAACTTTTGTCTTTGCTATATTAGATCCAGTTCCGTGCAATGGACGTTTCCTTTTATTTGATGCAGGACTTTGTATTTCACTGTCACTGGATGTAGTCATTTGTACATTTTCATTGGAACATCTTGTTAATAAAGTGTTAGCATTTTTTGAAGTCAGTAAAGTGTTAGCATTTTTTGAAGTTATTGTTGAAGACTTATTTGAATCACGTTTTTGTACGGATGAAGATGAAGACTTTTTTAAATAAGCCAAATTGGATGAAACAGTATGACTTGCAGCAGCGTTTCCTTGTTGGCCAAAGATCTCATCTAGTTGATCGTACCATTCAAAGGTCATTGGACTTCTTCCTGATTTACAGTTATTATCAACGCATTCCTTGTATTTTTTTATTAAAGCGTTCATTTTCCAACGAACCTGATCTGTAGTCATCTAAAATATAAAGTTATTATTTATGTATAAGTTTATAATTATATAGAATTTATGACAATCTAAAAAATTTTGCACGCTCTAATATTTTATACCTGTATTCCAAAATTTTCTTGTAAATCTGTAGAGATAGCTTCCCATATTTTAGTTTTTCTTTTTGGATGATCGAGCATTTCTATTTTCATTTCATAAAGACTGAGAAGTGCTAACGTACTATTTTTATCCCAGACTGCAGCTATAAAAAATGAACAAATTATATTAAACAATAAAATTCATTATTAAAGTTCTATATCTCTTTAAAAGAAACATAACCTTACGTTGTTTATTTACATGTGTGTTACATGTTTCCGTAGATAAATTTTCATTTATAGATGCACTTTCATCGCAGGTAGCAACTATAAAAAATGTACAAATTATATTATACAGATATTAAACAAATAAAATTGAATATTAAAGTTTTATTTATCTAAAATTTATGCTTACGTTGTTCATTATCACTTTGTACAAATAAATTGTTTTCTTCATCCATAAAAATTTGTTTTCCAATAAAACATGCGTGATTTGCGGCTTCATCAAGTAATACATTTTCCTCACAATATTTGCACTTCATTTTCTTTATTTTCTAATTTAGCAAAATTAATTACAGAACTACACAAAATGACATTTAGATAGTTATATATATAATAACAGAAAGTATTTTTTTATCTCCAGGGTTGTAAATATTAAAATTTTAAAAGTTACTGAAATTGGTAATCCTGATTTACGACACAACATCTCGACTTTGCTTCTCAGCTGTGTCGAGTTGTGTCGTATTGTGTCGTTGTAGGAAAGCACCTATGTCGACACTGTGTCGCACTGTGTCGTCTGTGTTGCTTGCTGGAAAGCACCCATTAATGCAGAGGCCCCATTCTCTTTTCATTTTTCTTTCTTACTTTTTTTTGTCATAATCGGTATTACGTTTCAGTAAACATTTGGACTCACATTTTCAATCAGTAATCCAGACATCGTAATTCCGTCTTGTAAGATCTGGTTTTTTATTTCAGTTCACTTATTTTCTATTTTATCTTTAGGACAGATTACTGATTTGGTTTGCTTTTATTTCAACTAATGTAAAAACTTTTTACTCTTAATTTCTTTTACTTTCAATTTCAGTTACTTTTAATTTCTTTTACATCAACATATTTTCTTTTTTTATAAAGATAACTACACATAATACGGACAAAATTGACTTCAAAGAAACTCTCTTTCTGTCGCTCACTTATCTAAAATTATAGACAAACCTGCCGTGTTTGCCATTACTTTTTAAATTCGGTAATTAAATTAAATAAAAAAATTAAATAATTAAAAATAAATATTAAAGACAGAAAGTAAAAAAGTTTTTATATATATAGGCACCTATATACAGGCATTATACTAATTATAATTGTATTCAGCCCTTTGTCTGCCTGCTCGACATACGGCACCGGAACTTAATTCCTACAAGGAAATGGTCTGACTCCATATTTGCTTTCCTGTATGTTCTTACTTGTAGTACGCTGGATGCTCCTCTTTTCTCTATTAGTACATGGTCAATCTGGTTGCACGTTAAGCCATCCGGTGAGTTCCATGTTCCCTTATGTATGTTTTTCTTAGGGAAGTACGTTGAGCTGACTGTCATATTCCTGCTAGTCGCAAAATCTATCACTCGAAAGCCGTTATTGTTTGACTCTGCGTGTAAGCTCTCCTTCCCTATGATCGGGCGGTATATTATATCTCTTCCGATTTTAGCGTTTAACTCTCCCAGCACCATTTTAATATCATTAGACGGGGTCGTATTATATGCCCGTTACAGTGTATTATATTACAGAAGGAGTCTTTGATAGGGTCTTTCTTTTCCTCTATTTCCGCGTGCACGTTGATCAGACTAAGATTAAAGAATCTGGTTTTTATTCTGATAGCACACATTCTGTCACTGATTGGTCGAAACTCTATTATATTGTCTCGGTCAAGCCGGGCACCATAGACCCGAAGGACTTCCTCGCCGAGGCGTAAATCATGAAGAAACTCCGACACGCCAAGCTAATTCAATTGTACGCTGTGTGCACGATGGAGGAACCGATTTACATCATCACAGAATTGATGAAGAACGGCAGTTTACTGGAATATTTACAAGGAAAAGGTAGAGGCCTAAAATTGCAGCAACTGATCAACATGACCGCGCAAATAGCCGCCAGTATGGCGTACTTAGAATCACAGAATTACATTCATCGAGACTTGGCCGCCCGTAACGTTCTCGTAGCAGACGGAAATGTTGTTAAAATCGCAGACTTTGGCTTGGCTAGGCTTATCAAAGAGGACGAATACAAGACTAGAATAGGAGCGCGTTTTCTTATCAAGTGGACCACCCCCGAAGCTGCCAACTACAGCAAATTCAGTATTAAATCCGACGTATGGTTGTTTGACATTCTTTTTACCGAATTGGTCACGTACGGCAGAATACCTTATCCAGGTATGACGAACGCCGAGGTTCTTCATCAGGTGGAACATGGCTATAGAATGCCGTGTCCACCCGGCTGTCCCTACACGCTTTATAATATCATGCTGGAATGCTGGAACAAGGATCCTATGAAGAGACTAACTTTTGAGACACTTCAGTGGAAACACTTTAGTGTACCACAAAACCCACTCCGAGGAAGTGTCTCTGACCTCTACTGTGGAAGAAATCATAGTCCCTTACTCTCATGGTGCTATTTTCTTTCCACCTTGTCTCTTGGATTGCTAGGATCTGGACTCCACATTTTGTCATCTCCTCTACCAGGCTTTTAGTTGCTGCTGTCTCGTACTGGGTTCTTACGTTTTACGTTCCTATTCTCAGTGCCATATTACGTAATCCGAGTCGTCGCCGTTGTGACCGTCCCATCCGAGGCCCAGTTTCTGGTTTCTTAACAAGTTGGTTTGACGGATCAGGTTGTTAGCCTAGCGCCCAACCCCAAATCTGGAGGACCAGGGATTAGAGACTCTTCTGTAGGGGTTGCCATACCTTAGCCGAGTTCTACCGGTTTTACCCAGGGAGCACTACTCGGAGGTAGAAGTAGGACTTGCTAGGGTTGTAAGCATGTACTTTACATCCCAAGTGCGCTTTCAGTGATTTATTGCTACGCATCTCTCGACAATATGCGCAACCACTGAGCACCCCTTAGCCATTTGTCCCCCTTTAAAATATATAATTGAATAAAATTATAAATAACATATAATCTAATAGTAAAAGCAGCAAAATATATATTTATAAATTATTATTTCTTTACTTGCCTACATCGTGATATTTTAAGTAATAATTATAAACAAACGGAACATAAGCGACAATTTTCCTTCTGAGAATCTTTTTTACTACCCAAAATGCACAAAATTTGAAAATTTTAAAAGAATCGGATAGGGTGCCGTTATTCTACATATTTACTTAAATATTGAATTAGCATATTAGTAATTAGTCGCAAAAAATTACTAATTACGTAAAAATTAATAACATTTATGTAAAAGTGAATTCGCATTACTAAAAAAATTGGTAATTTATCAGAGAAAAATGTCTAGTTACGTGAAAATTAGTATTTATGCGAAAATAAATTAATTTTTTTTGCAAATTGGTAATTAGTAGAAATAAATTCTTTATTATTAAAATAATTAATAGTTTGTAAAAATCAATCAAGAAAAAAGTACCGAGCCGTAACAAGGTTGTTAATGTTAAAAATTCTGTATTAATTCAAATAATAATAACAAACGTTTCGGACCTTTATCGGACCATCTTCAGTGTCGCAAAAAACTTAAGTTAGAATCGGAAAAGTTAGACGACGTTACAAAAATTGCAATAAAATTCAAGTTAAAATCGAAAAAGTTAGACGACGTAACAAAAATATTTGGCAATGATCGGTGAAGGGGTTACCAATTTTTGCCTAAAAAGTGTACAAGTCATACATGTAATCTTATATGTAAGGTATCAGGGAGGTTGTTTTGAATTTGGCGAAGATTAGTAAAAGGGTTACCGATTTCTGCCTAAAAAATATACAGGGTAGACCGAGGCAAATCGGATTACTAATTAGTACGATAATATAGCTCGCTTAAAATAAAACACTAACGAAAATTGTCTTAAAACTTATATTAATCCGATTCGCCTCAATCTATCCTAAGTTATTTGATGGATAGAGTATCATTAAAGGAAGATTGTTATTTAATTTCACGAGGATCGGTGAAGGGATTACCGATTTCTGCTTAAAAAGTGTATAAGATGTACATGTAATTTTATATAGAGTATTATTAAAAGAAGATTGTTTTGAATTTTGCGAGGTGAAAGGGTTACCGATTTCTGCTTAAAAAATGTGTAAGTTATTTGATGGATAAAGTCATCATTTAAGAAAGGTATTGAATTTGGCGAGAATCGGTGCAAGAGTTACCGATTTTTGCTTAAAAGTAACATGTATTAGTTATACATGTAATTTTATATAAAGTATCATTAAAAAAGGTTGGTATTGAATTTGGCGATAATCGGTAAAAAGATTCTTTTAATCCATTGACTGTGTAAGAGAATTTTACTATTTGGGCCAAAAATGTGTTGAAGAAAAAGTTCATCGGATTATTATGAAACTTGATACCCTTATGTTTTTTGGGTCTCTGAATCCGAATATGATGTCAGATTTACAAAATTTAAAATGGCGGGTCCAATATGGCGGATCAAAATTACAAAAAATAAACGAAATTTTATTATTATTATTTTAAATTTTGAAAATCTGACTTTATATTTGGATTCAAAGACCCAAAAAACATAAGGGTACCAAATTTCATGAAAATCAGACCTTTTTTGGTAATTTTGATCCGCCATATTGGATCCGCCATTTTGAATTTTGTACATCTGACTTCGGATTCGTAATCAGCGACCCCAGAAACCCCCGAGTAACAAGTTTCAAGCAAATTCAGAAAGTTTTACTTTGTTTTTTCTACATTGCGGCTATAGCCGTCATACACACTCTTGGCCACTTTTGTTTTTGCGGCTATAGCCGTCATACACAGTCAACGGGTTAAGCAGAAATCGGTAATCCCTTCACCAATCCTTCCCAAACTCAGAACAACCTTTCTTTAATGATACTCTATATTTAGAGATTACATGTATAACTTGTCCACTTTTTAGACAAAAATCGGTAACTTCTTCACCGAT
Source organism: Temnothorax curvispinosus (assembly GCF_003070985.1). Taxonomy (NCBI): domain Eukaryota; kingdom Metazoa; phylum Arthropoda; class Insecta; order Hymenoptera; family Formicidae; genus Temnothorax; species Temnothorax curvispinosus. Next base: position 3,217 of record NW_020220472.1, on the reverse strand, counting down.
CCTCAAAAAATTCAAAATTTTATAAAGAAAGAATCCTTTTACCGATTATCGCCAAATTCAAAATACCAACTTTTTTGATACTCTATAAAATTACATTTACAAACTTATACATGTAACTTTTTGAGCAGAAATCGGTAACTCGATCCTTTATCGATATTCGCCAAATCTTAAAGAATTATATATGAAATAGAGGTAGAAAAAACTGAAGAATATAATAAAATTAGAAATAGCGCAATATTTCAAAATTTACAATTAGAGCAACCACGGGCATTTCTAAAAAAATTCAAAAATTTTTTAAAAAAGAACCCCTTTACCGATTATCGCCAAATTCAATACCAATTTTCCTTAAATGATACTCTATCGATAAAAAAAAAACAGCCCGATATCTCAATATTTGCGGAAGTTAGAGCAACCACAACATCAAATCTGTACATACACACACACACATACTTCCGGACATTTCTTTTTAATGCAATATTTCGACGTTTTAGAACACTCTGAACATATTAGCATCAAAAACTCAAAAAACAATGTTTTTTTTTAGTTCTACCCCTATTTCATATATATATATATATATTTTAAATTTGGTTGACTAGATCCAACTTTATACACAATCAAAGGTTCATATACGAATTTACGAAAACAAAGCTTCCTCTATGAGGAAGCAATACAATAAAAATTGACACAACTATAATTAACGCAATGGTGAAATCATTGAGTTCGGAGTAGACATACTGTAACAATTATAATTTAGAAAAGTTAATTAAAAAGAAACAATGACAAGTATCACAAGTAGTTACAAAATATGTACATCTCAGTTTGTTTCTTTCCGCTGTGTAGTGCGCACGACTAGTGGGACGCCGTGTAATGTGAAATCCGCTAGTAAGAGTTGCGTAGAGACAGAGACAGTCGAAGGGAGATGTAAACGACCAGAATAAATAATATATTTTGTGTAACAAGTGCGGGAAGTTGAGAATTGGACACGAGTGCGGAGTGAACGCACGAGCCGGCTTCGAGTGAGAAATCTCTCGCGCGTGCGGAATCGGCCATCCGTCGCACAGATGGCGCGCACGCAATAGGCTACTTTCCACGCACATTGTAATATAAAATAGGGTGTGTAACACGTGCGGGTTGAGAATTGGACACTCGTGCGGGTGATATACATATTCGACGAAGATCGAGAGTTTGCATGCGAGAAGAAAGAAGAACATACAAGCGTACCGGGAAGCCGCGTAGAAGGATGGATCCTCACTCATTTACGGTGATTCAATTAAAAAATATTCTACAGCGGTATGGTTTGGCCACTTCCGGGAGAAAAACCGAGCTTGTTTGCGAATGCAACAACGTAATCCGACGGGAGCATGGATTGAGGAAGCAGCTAGAGCGGCTAGACAGGCTGACGTGGTGGCCAGACAGGATGAGGTTGGTGAAGACGAAGATAACGCACAGGCAGATGATGTAGATGCTCAGGAACAAGAGGGGGCACAATCATCGTCGGGGACACAATCATCGTCAGGAATCATTGTTAGGTTAGGTTAGGAAACGATTGGCGTCAAAGAGAAGCTGCGTTAACGGTGAGAGAAAAAGCTCTTATGCAGAAGGAAATCGAGTTTTTGCGAAGGTAGAACGAGATGTTGCGGTCGTCTCCTAGAAGTATTTCTTCGACAGTATCAAGAATTACTTGAGTATTAAAAACATTAGCGAGCTGCTCAGCGAATACCATGGTTCTAGTAACGATTTTGAACGTTGGAAGGCTCAAGTTTATTTATTTAAAAAATACTTATGAATTGGATGAGAATTCTGCCAAGATTTTGGTGGGGTCCAGACTTAAAGGAAAAGCACAGGAATGGTATTATTCCCTAGCTGGTAATTCAATCTTGTTAGTAGACGAACTTCTTGAGAAAATGGACGCCATGTTTAATCAACCACTGGGACGACTGGAGCGGAGACAATTTGAGGCCCGCAAATGAAAGAAGACTGAGACGTTTAGTGAGTATTGTCATGACAAGCTCATATTGGGAAATCGGGTTCCTATCGCAGCTGAGGAGGAAACGAACTTGGACGATGACTCGGTATCTCATGAGGAAATTCACCTAGTGGACTTGCAGAGCGGACTCAGGGATGAGTTTAAAAAAGGTGTGATTTGAGTGTAAAAGGAGGTAACAACATTTCTTGTATTACTAGGATAGATACCGGATGTCCCATAACGTTAATTAGAAAAGATTTAGTAAATAATGTAGTAGTAAAAATTCCGAATGCTAGTTGGAACAGATATCGAGGAGTCAATAATTCTAAATTAAAAATAACGGGCCTTATTGCAGGTAGTATTACTATAGATGGTATGAGTAAATCTGTTATTGTTGGAGTGGTACCAAATGATACAATGTCAATTCCATTTATTGATTGGTAGAGATACGCTGAAATCTTTCGGATATAAATTAATCAGAGATTTAGAATATGATAAGGCGGTTAAAGAAATATTGAATATCGATTTTGACCAGCCTAAAGGAGCTGACTGTATTGATATTAATTCGAATCTGGCGCTCAAATATCGTGAATGTTTTATAAATATTTTTTTCAACTGCTATTTGAAACCGAAACGTCCAGAGATACCAAGCGTGCAAATAGAAGCTGTGTTAACTCTAAAAGATAGTAAACCGATTCAATTTAGGCCGCGAAGATTAAGTTATAGTGAGAAAGAAAAGGTACGCGAAATAATAGACGATTTGTTGAAAAAAAAATTATTAAATTATTTGACCGAGTACATCCGAGTATGCATCTTCTATTGTCTTGACCCAAAAAAAGGTCAGATAAGAATGTGTGTAGATTATCGTGCTGTAAATAAAGTAATGGCGAGCGAAAAGGGTACCCCACGGTAAGATAGGCAAAATGCCACTGTCAATGAAACGGAAAAATGACTTTGGATCTGCATAAGTACACTAAAAAAAGAATTTTCTATGATTTTTCCGACTATCCATCCCCCCTCCTTTTCCTAGTGGCACCAAAAAACCGCTTTTTTCAAAAATTATTTTTTTCTCCGGTTCCTTCATGTTAAAAATTTTGAAAAAATTTGAGAATATAGCTTATAAAAAGTACTTAGCACACAATTTTTTTGAGTTTTAGGCGCGTTGAATATCTAACCTAAAAAAATTAAATAAGTATTTGAATCAATTTTTTTCTCATTTCTTTGATAGTTGCAGGTCTAATTACTCTAGAA
>NW_020220471.1:0-1406 GCF_003070985.1 Temnothorax curvispinosus | reverse complement strand
TTGGGGTGAGTATCATCTCTTTATATCTGCGTAAAATTAAAATAGTTCTTTTTTATTTATTCGAATTGTTTTATCTCGATAAATTAAAAATAATTAGAGAAAAAGATTATCTAAAATTTTACTCTTATAAAGATCGTTTTCGGTGAACACAGATGATTGTGTTGCTAAATATTTTATTGAAAAACAAATTAGTTGCGCGTAAAAATTATATTTTGAAAAATGTTGATTATTTTGAACGCTTCTTTAATTTGAATCTTATGTTTGTATGTTACAGTATCATCGTAGCTACGTGGCTGAACAACTCCGCCCGTTGCACGTCGGCGTGGTGAGTCAGAATTTTTTTTATTGAAATGACAAATCTACGATTAGTCAGATATAGAGCCATTGTATCTCGGAACATATCGACGCTTATATATATAAATTAATTAAGTCAGGGTTTTAGGAAGTCGCGTCCGCGTCGCGTATACGTCTTCCCCGGGAACGCCGCCGCGGTGCCGGGTGGAAGATCCGTCATGCCACGCGCCACGTCAAATCTGCACATACACATATATACGTACGGACATGCGATTTTAATGCAATGTTTCGACATTTTAGAATACTCTGAACATATTAACTTAAGCAAATTTGGAGATATCTATCTATCTATCTATTCTAATTTTATTATATTTTTCAGTTTTTTCTACTCCTATTTCATATATAATTTTTTTAAATTCGGTTTATTAGACTCAGCTTTATATGCGATCAAAATTATGGATCTTTGGCGCTCCTCTACCTCGTGAGACGCTCCTTTGCCTCGCGAGATGCTTCTCTTGCCTCGCGAGACGCTCCTTTGCTTCGCGAGGTGCTCCTTTGCCTCGCGAGGTGTTTCTCTTGCCTCGCGAAACACTCCTCTATACCTCGCGAGACGCTCCTTTGCCTCGCGAAATGCTTTCCTTGCCTCGCGAAACACTCCTCTACCTCGCGAGGTGCTCCGCTACTTAGCATACATAAAAATTATATATGAAATAGGGGTAGAAAAGACTGAAAAATATAATTCATATATAATTCTTTTAAATTCGGTTGATTAGACTTAGCTTTATATGCGAGCAAAATTATGGCTCTTTGGCGTTCCTCTACCTCGCGAGGCGCTCCTTTGACTCGCGAGGTGCTTCCCTTGCCTCGCGAAACACTCCTCTACCTCGCGAGGTGCTCCGCTACTTAGCATACATAAAAATTATATATGAAATAGGGGTAGAAAGGACCGAAAAATATAATACACATATAATTCTTTTAAATTCGGTTGATTAGACTTAGCTTTATATGCGAAGTTAGAGCAAACACGGACATCAAATCTGCACATACACATATATACGAACGGACATGCGATTTTAATGCAATATTTCGACATTTTAGAATACTCTGAACAT
>NW_020220470.1:0-5498 GCF_003070985.1 Temnothorax curvispinosus | reverse complement strand
CAAGAGTGAAGTCGAAACTAAATCATATCTCCGATCCTCTATTTATTGCTTTTGTGTTACATGTATATTTATACTCCTACATACATGATAATGATGAAGCCAATTGAAATTGTAAATATTTGAATAGCAGACGCTTCCGTTACGATATATTTACCATACAATCGTGAAAATTATTGAGAAGTTTGCTAATATGTATAGTAACAGAATGAATTCAAAAAGAGAATATAAAAAAATTACTACGTATAGTGTTACCATTTTTTGTTTGTGAGTATTATTATTGTGTGAGTTTTAGATATGTTGTAAAATGATTTAATTAAAAAAGTAAAACAATCGTTATTTTAAAATATCTGATATGTAAGATTATATTATTATACAATATATCTTCACGTAAGTATCCATATATGAACTAACATAGTTAGAACATTCAGTTTATTGAAAGAAAGTGTTCTTTATATATTTTACATCAATTATTTTTAATTTTATAGAGATATACAAGCTGGAATATATGCTGGCAAGCGTAAATCTACTTATTGTACGGAACTTACACGCATATACGCACATTACGCACACATTGTATTTGTCCTAATTTTGATTTTATTCGGATTTTTTTCACTAATTGAATATTCAATATATTAACTCACAAGTTATAGCCTGCCTAAATGGAATAAACTAAACTTTAAAACTAATTCAAAGATACGAATATATGTTTTTTATTCTCGCGTTCTCAAACTCTGGTGAGTGTGTGACTTTACTTCTCTTTGTCCTGATTGTTATTTCTGTTTTGATCATATCACAAACTGTGATTATTAATCAAGTTTTACTTAAATTTTTTCGTGGAAAGTTTTACTGCTGATTATTCTTTGATTTTGACTGTTAGCACATCGCTGAAGACGACTTAAAACAGAACCGAAACGTCCGATGTATTATAATTATGTATCTTATTAGTTATTAAAGGTTGATATAACGTTAACTTACGCACTGTTGACCGTGTCCCAAATCTTTTTACTTGCTAGTTGTTAATTTCATTATTGAGTTCTTAATTACTTATCCATTTATTTTAATATAAATATATTATAATTATTTTGCATCGTATTCTGCGCATGCTATATCGTATACTGACCTAACACATTGGAATATTTTTGTTCAGATTTTATTTAAACACATATACACATAATTCACGCGTGCAATAGGGGAGACTGGGGCTGGTTGTTACACGGGTAGGTTGTTACAGTGCCAACGGTAGCTAAACCGAAAACGCTATAGTAACGTTAGAAAGAGATAAATGATCACGCCAGTGTCGGCCGACATACCGCGCGAGCTAGTGGCCTAGTGGCTAGTGGCTTATAGATTCATTTATAAGAACAACATAATCAAAGAGTTGAGACACTTTATAGAAAAAATGTCACAACCAGCCCCGGTCTCCTCTATATGTATAAATGAGTATTGATTTTAATTTTAGACATTGTCATGTCTACTTTGGATAATGTATTCACGCATTTACGCATTCACAATAGGAATAATATCCGCTAAACTTTGATATCTGATGCACATGTAAAATCATTGTCAATTATCAAGCAATGTCAAGTAAACAGAAAGATCAACTAACTACGTCAATGCATAAATGTCAAGGTGCTATGTATACCAAGTTTGTCTGGAACTTTTCGTCAAGCTTTTGAGTAAAATATCTTTGAAACTTAACCAGCTTTCTGATAATTTAAGGGCATTTTTCTGACATAATATCGATAGATATAATATCGATTGCGAGCTGTCTAACCAGTCCGAATAAAATTAGTGCAGTTAATTCCGAGATTTCAATTACGTAAAAAGTAATATTTTTTGCGTTTTAGTTTCAATTTTAGTCATACCAACACATTCAGTAATTTTGTCCCTCAAAAGGTTTTTAGAATGTCTACATACAATACACAGGCACACAAAAAAAGAAAAGTTGTCTAAACAGAATACTCCACTAGGCTATCTTTATGTATTTTGACGCGCTGAACCGTCGTCAGATTAATCCCAGCACGCATGGGTTTCGAGTAAATCACAAAAAATGACTAAAAATCGTGAAAAAGCCGATTAAGGGACATCAACAATAAAGGAAAAAATTTATTTGGACCGGATCAAGCCTTATCCTCACGTATTTTGACGCGTTGAACACGAATCTGGCATTGGTTTTGGCCATGTGTCGAATATGAATGTCAACGGGTAGTCATTCAGTAACAGAGTGTCTACTATAAACTTTATATTTTTTTGATGGTATCTAAGGTGTGATAATAAAAAAGCCCTATCAACCATGCCCATGACCGTACCTCTTTTTTGCCAAACAGGGTGTTGCGACATAAAATTAAGATAACGGCCTGAAAACGTCGGTTTGTGGAACCAATCAAATTCCGAACCGTTGCTGTTTTTAATCAACGTTACATCTAGAAAATTTAATTTGTCTCCTCCTACTTCGACAGTAAACTGTAACCTCGGATGATAAGAGTTAAATGTTTGATGATAAGAGTTAAAGAGAAATTGTGGAAATTTTGGACAACGAAAGGTTTTTAGCAAAGCGACTTGTATCAGAAATGTTACATATTAAATTACAAAAGAATAGTTTGAACTCTCAGGCCGATACAGAGTTTTTGCACCACGCATACGAGTCTATCTTAAATAAATTGTAAACCATGTCCATGACACTTTGTTCTTCTGCAGGATCATGAGTTATTATTTATTAACGCTGGCTTTATATATATATTAAATATTTATCATTTCTTAAGTTTTGACCTATACGTTTTAAATTTATTTTCACCAACGTTTGACTTAAGACATTTAGTCCAGTCAAATTGTCGGAAAACCATGCTTTACTTGAAAAAAAAATCCAATATGCAAAATTCTTTTTGGGGGGTGTTGGGGGCATGTAGAAAAGCTTAACTCTAAGTTGGCGGGACAAAATATGCTGAGGGTTTTCCGCCAAATCGTTTTTTTGCAATAACTTGGCTCCCTGGAAAGTTACAGAGAAAGTAAGGTGACCAATTTGTAGCTTTTTTTAGGCTCTATAATTTATGTTATATGACTTTTTTTTCCTACGATGGATATTTGCCGACATATTTGACGAAAACGACGATAATAAATAGGTAATCGATCTTAAATCGCTTCTATCTCGTCAAATATGTCGGCAAATATCCATCGTAGGAAAAAAAGTCATATAACATAAATTGTAGAGCGCAAAAAAGCGTTTTACAGAAACTCGCAAAAAAACGATTTGGCGGAAAAGCCTCCGCATATTTCGTCCCGCCAACTTAGAGTTAAGCTTTTCTACATGCCCCCAACACCCCCCAAAAGGAATTTTGCATATTGGATTTTTTTCCAGGTAAAATGACAATTTGACTGGACTAATTCCCGACTAGCTATATTATGTATTTATTATCGCTTACTTTATATTATTTATTATCTCTTACGTTTTGACTTACACGTTTTTCAATTTATTTTTGCCAACGTTTGACATAAGACTTGCCCCTGCCTGCTTTACCGAATCATTTTTGTGTTGTGCGTCGTGTCGACAGGATCTCCTCGTACAGATCTCTTTGTACAGATCATTTTTTTGCCATATGTTCATACCATTTTTATTTGACTCTACGATGTATTCGTTCTCCAGACTACTTGGTGAGTTATTTTAGAATTCTAATTAAGACAAGGATGTAACTCCTTAATTACTTTACGGATTTGGACCTTGTAGTCTCACTAGGTTTCTGTAAAACTTGGAAACAGTAAACTCACCATGTTGTTAAGGAGAATATTTTATTATTGTTGTTAACATTATACCACTGAAGATGGCTCGGACTGGAGCCGAAACGTTTGGGATTGAGGAATAAATCATTATAATATTTAAACGCATCTTGATCTGCGTGTGACCCTTACAGCCTCTCCCAATCTATATTTAAATTTCGAGGGTCTTTATATTATTACATTTTATTAAAAGCAAAAATGTTCAAATTAATCAAACTGACCGGTCATTATGCATAATGCCCACAGACAAGTGGGAAATGTGATTAACATATTAATAGTTATTTGTGTAACAAGTGAGGTAAGATGAAAATTCCCGGGTGCGGTGTTTACGCACGAGCCGAAGGCAAAGGATCAGATTTGGTAAAGATCTCGGAGAGGTAACTGGGAGACATGTCATTGGAAATTTTATACATTTCAATCCCCAGAAAGTACAGACGTCTATTTTTCACAGACAACCACCTGAGCCGATGTTGATAAGGCGTGATGCGTTCGTCGCGCCTTAAATTGAAGATAAATCGAATTGCACAATTAATGAGTCTTTACAATTTTGTGTTGAGCTCATCTGTGACATCGTTATAAACCAGAGAGCAATAATCCAACAAAGGCCAGATTAGTGCAGACACGAGTTTAACACGTAACTGAACCGACAGAGAGTTTTTGTGGAATTTGAGCTTGTGCAGCGTGAGGTGCACTCTCGTGGAAATGTTGTTGACGTGGCTTTTCCATGATAGATCAGATGTCATAATGACCCCCAAGTTTCGCACCTCTGTAACAAACGGAATAGTGGCGCCGTTTACCGAAATAAGGGGTAAGCTGTTGAGATTGATTTGCGTCATGTACCGCTTACCACCCAATATTAATACCTTAGATTTATCCAGATTAAGTGACAATCTATTAGTAGCCGCGAATTCAGCGATAACTCCGACGTCGTGCGCCACAAGCTGCAAACCCTCATTCAATTCACTTAAGAGGCATTTGCGATAGATCTGCGTGTCATCGGCAAATATCATGCAATTAGTAAATTTAAGAAAAGCACCAATATCGTTGATGAATAAGGAAAACAGGAGCGGTACATATCCCTGCGGGACGCCAGAGGTAACAGGTAGCCACTCTGAGAACACACCCTCCAAATCCGCGACCGCTTGGGAGCAACCGGTGAGATACGAAAAGATCAACCTAAGGGCTGAATCAGAGAATCCCAATTTCCTCAGTCAATTTAGTCAATAATAAGAGATGCGAGATTGTGTCAAAGGCTTTATTGAAGTCAAAAAGGACGAGAATAATAACCTCGTCCGTGTCAACTGCGCTCCTAATATCATAAGATATCCGAAGAAGAGCAGTCTGGGTAGAGTAACCCTTGCGGTAACCAGATTGTCGTGCATCCGGAATATGATTTGAAGTAACGAAGTTTACTATTTGGCGGTGCATAATCCTTTCAAATAATTTAGAAAGCTCACTCAAGTTGGTGATGGGTCTGGTGTCAGAAGGAGAAACAGGTGACTTTATTTTGGAGAGTGGGCGCACAATAGCGCGCTTCCAGAGAGATGGAAAATGACTCAAATTAAGACAGCAATTGAAGAATGAGGTTAACAGATTTCCCATGTGGGGCAGAGCTAAGGCAATGGCAGATAGAGGCAGTTGGTCACAACCTGAGGCAAAGAAAACCGACGATGGTGAAACCGTAACCGAACGTAAACTATCGAACGTTATCTGAGAAAAACTGAAAA
>NW_020220469.1:0-53848 GCF_003070985.1 Temnothorax curvispinosus | reverse complement strand
TTGATCGTTGGAAACATAGTAGGATATTATTTTATAGATAACAGTTTTAATAGTAAATCAGCAAAGGTAATAATATTTCAGATTGTGCATAAAGCAGAAGCAGCGGGCTTCCACGTGAATTTTATACCATGGGGTCCAGGAAACACTGGAATTTGGAAACCGTTGGGTATCAACACAGGAAGATATAGTAATACAGTCAGTTGTATTATACATCCTTGCGATATAAATAGGTATTTGCATGTTATTGCCGACCTACCTCATCTTAAAAATCGGATAAGCTTTAATTAGTAATAAAGTGATAACTCTTTCTGAAAATATCACACACAAATATAAGTTACCAACAAAATATACTAAAATGGTTCGATAAACTGCTAATTATTTAAGAAAATTCGGGATTATTAACATTATTAATATAGCCATAATTAATTTCCCGATAAGAATTTTATGTTTTCCATACACAATAAGAATTCACATTAATATTTATATAAAGATTATTATTTTAGAAGTTACTCGTGTTTTAGTAATAATGTTATTAGTTATCTTGCGTTTTTCTTTTTTAAGTCATTTAAAAAATTTTTTTTTACTTGAAAACATTTCGTGAAAGCCGTTATTTTTTCATGTTCATGTACATACATATGGTTCATCATATATTCCATTTTAATAAAAGAGTGTCAATACAATAAATTATTATTGTAATCTTTTTGTTCTTTTTTCCCTTTCCTTTTGTTTCATTACTCAACCTGTTGATTCTTCACGTTTTCTGTACAGAGAAAATTCTTATCCATTGCTTTTACTACGTATATTTACAATTTTTATTGCGACAATTTACTGCCATTTCCACATCGGCCAATTCAAATATCGGCGGGAGCTGCCAAGAAATGCCGGGCCAATCAAAAGTTGCTATCGTACGGCCTGAAAAAAGACAGAAATGACGCTCGTGTCGCCAAATGAAAAGCACTCTAACGATAAACGACGACCGCGCCGCGAGTTCCGCGAGTACGCGGCGAACTCTCGTCGAGCTGCGCGGCCTGCGCGCTGCGCCAGAGAGGAGAGAGTTGGCGATCCTCGAAAGCACGGCGCGCGCGGCTCCGTAGTCCGTGGCGGTCTGGCGGATCGCGGGACGCGGATTTATCGCAGTCGGCGTTCGTCGTTCGCGTTGCGTGCAGGGTGCCGTCGTCGTGTTGCCGCGACACGAGGAGCGAACCGAGTGTAGCGGTAGCGGTGGTCGCGTCGTCGGGAGAGCACGCGCGCGCGCGCGCGCGCGCTCGCACAGCCAGGCGAACCAAAATGGCTAATTGTCAGGCTGGTTGGCGGAGCAGGTGAGCGAGAGAGGATCGCGCGATTCTTCCCCACGTTGTCGTCGTCGTCGTCGTCGTCGTCGACAAGTAGGAAACGTTCCAAGGACTCGCTGTCCGCGGCCGAAGCCGCCTCTCGCGAAATTCGCGACCGTCGTCGTCGTCGTCGTCGACGATCGTCGGATCGATTCTCTCCGCGCGAGTGCGACGACTGTGCGACGAGCGAGCCAGGAACGGGTACTTTCGCGAACGTCGAGAGTTCGGGAGCGCCGAGGCCTCGGAGTCGCGGCGGGACTGACGAACGAGGGAAAGAAGGCAACGAGAGACGACGTCGACGTCGAGTCAAGAGGTGGAGAAATCCACGCGTGGATCCGTCGCGGCGACCGGGACTCCCCGCCGCAGATGCTGCTGGCGCGTAGATAAATTTATTACGCGCCGCTCAAAGAAATAACACGTTGTTGCCTGCCCCCCTCGCGCCTGCCCCCCCCCCCCCCTGTGCTCCCCATCGCCTGCCAACGTGCGTGTCGGTCGCGGTTGTGCGCGCTGGGATATCCTTCCCCGTTCCCCCGCCCCTCCCCCTCTTTCCCCCCTCGCTCCACGCTCCTTTTCTCCGCTACGTGTTCTCCCTGTGTATACTGGCTAAGCGCGCACTCGCTCGCGCGGGAGAGAAGTGATGCATAGAAAATCTTTCGGACGGTACGTGCGACACGTGTCTGTGTGTTGGAGCGCGGACGTCGGCGGCGGCGACGACAGGACGAGGCGGTGGCGTAGGAGCAGGAGGAGGTGTGTATACACACGCGCGCGCGCGCGCGCGAGATCGGAGTAACGTTTTTACGTGCACGTGCACGTATGTATGTGTGTGTGCTTGTCCGCGCGCGGGCGCGCGCGCATCGTCAGGTGCAATATCTATCTTCTCTCTGGGTAGTGGTATTTTTTCCCCGATAATATACGCGGCCCCGATATACACGCCGGTGTGCAGCGTGACACGGCGCGGCGTGACGTATATACACACGTATGCACACATACATGCGCGAGGCTCGTGTACAGTGGCCATAATGTCATCCCGAAGGCTGCTTCTTAGTAATTTTACAAAGGGCTCGCTCTTCCGTGAAGTATACGGGTAATGTACACGGCACGCTTTTCCACAGGCGATACCTGCCGCTTCGGACCGCGCTGCGTACGCTGGCGTACGAGGACGGCCGCCTGTGTTGGTAGAGACGGCGAATCCACACGCGCGCACACACATACGTAAACACCCGCTCTGTCTCGCTCCATCTCTCTTTCTTTCTCCTCGCGGCGCCCTGGGGCCCACCGCCGAGTAGCATGGCTTCTGGTGCATCCTCCTTGGACAGCGCTGGGAGTAGCGGTGAGTGACAGTTTTTATTCTCAACTTCTTTCTCCGCGGCGAGAACCAGCCACGCTCTCTGAGGCTTCGCTCGATAATGTCTAACGTCAGCGTGTCATTGTATTTTTAATTGCGAGACGTCAGGACGACGCGTCGTCGTCCTCGGCATCGCCGCCGCCCGCCGCCGCAGAAATATTTTTATCGGAGAATTAAACGCCCCGGCGGGCGCGCGGCGCTCGACGAGTCTCTCCCTGGGACGAGATGTAGGCCCAGGTAGCATTAATGTCTAAAAGACATCATAAAGATGTCTTTAAGATGCCAGAAATCTTGTCTTTTCTCTAATGTCTTTTAGACATTAATTGCTACCTCTCGAAACGTTAGTTTCGGCGCCCGGTACTAGATGTATTGTATTCAGGATGCGATCGCGATTCTTGTTTACTTTCGAAAAAAAAAAGATAAAGAATTATTTTTACGTTCCTCCGAGAAAGTATAGCGTTCGTTTCTTGACAGATGATGAAACGCCGGACGTATATGGATTTAAAAGAAGGCACAAAATAGATATCGTATCGTATTATTTGTAATAAGTGAAATATCGCCGATAAGTTTGTTGGCCGAGGAAAACAATGAATCACTCTATGCTTACATGCGTGACCTAGAGTTTCTTTCCCGGTGAAAGCTAGCGAGACCTCCGATTATGTTGTTCCCTCTACTGTAACAAGCGTATCGGACTTTTTAAATTTTATCGTGAAATTTTTACACGCTGTTCGGACGATTTTCGTAATTTTTTACTTCGTTTTGCCTCTTCGCGCCTTCTCTCCGTCTCTTCGTTCGCGCCCCCTCTTCCTCTCTATGCACGATTAGTGTACGTACGTCTTGAAGTAATACAGGTGTTTATAATTAATTTTTCCAGATGGTGCACTCAACATGGGTAAGAGATATTTTTAAACGAGCGTTACAAAAATACATGTGCACATATAGACCCGTCCATGTACGTCGTACGTCATATTTCCAACAGATTTTTCTATGTGATACCTCTCGTTGCATTGTTATCTTTGTGGTACTGGTTGAGAAGGATTGAATCAAGGTTGTACACGCACCGGGGGAGTAGTATGAGCAACATACAATTTTATTTTTCACCAAACGTTTCCCACATTCAATTTGTATACCTTGTCGCAAGTTACGTAAAAGTCAAACGCGTCCTTATTTTCACACACGCACGTTACCGTTTACACTTTATGTTGGATTACATCGATTATTTTTCTGATGTGTTTGCCGTTGGAATTGACACTTGTCGCATAAAACCAGAGGGGGATAGTGGAAGCTATGGCAGTGTTGGAAGCCCAGTCGGTGGCCCCGAATGTCGTAGCGACTACGACGGTTTGCAGGCTCAGTGTGATCAAGCGATGCATCAGCTTCAGCTACTTAGGCATAAGCACTCCGATACCATAAGACGGTTTGTTTTGATTTCGTTTTTTTTACCTTGGTCTTGCTATTCGCCGCCCTCCCTTCCACTCGGCGTTTTCCCGTCCCTCGTCACTTTCCTCTTTTATTTCAATCGTGTTTTCAATCGTGTACATACTCACACCTCACGCATTTTTTTTTTCTACATCACGCTTAAAACTTGACTTTCAGGCTAATTTTAAGTCATCTGCAAAGTAAAAAGAACACTCTACTAAAAAACAGGTGTGAGATTACTATGAAAGAATTGGAGTACTATCGGGGGCAACACATAGCAGTCATGAATCAACTGGAGGCCACATCGCAAGAGAGCTCCTCCTTACGAGCGAAATATGGCGATCTGGCGAACGACAAGCAACGATTGGACCGGGAGGTCCAGGCCCTCCAGAAGGAACTCTCGGAATTGCAGCGCATGCAGAACCAGGAGGTTCTCGTCGCCGATGCCACGGGCAACGATGCCATGAATCAGCACTATCTCTCCGCGTTACGAAAGTACGAAGCCGTTAAGGACGAATACGATTCCCTCAGGAAACGATACGACGATTTGATAGCGTCTCATTCATCCGCCGTCAATAAGGCAAGTATATATCGATAAGCGTTATTCTTGTAACGCGACGTATATCGGTCGCGCGCATATTTTTCTGCGCATTGAAAATTACAATACAAAATTGCGCACTGTGTGATCGATACAGCTAGAGCTATCGCAAGAGGAAGCCAAGAGGCTGAAGAAGCAATACGACACCGTTCTCGAGGAACGTAACAGCGCCCTTCGCGAGCGCAACGGTCTCAAGCAGCAGTGCACCGCCGCAATTCGTCAGTGGGACATCGCGCTGAGGGAGAGGAACGAGTATCGCGAGGCGCTCGCCAAAGTGCAGCAGCAGCACGAGGAGGCGGTCAAGGAGATCAACCAGGCGATGATGCTGCGCATGAAGGCCAGCAAGGATATGAAACGTCTCACCGAGGAACGAAACGCCGCCCTGCAGGAATACAGCTTAATCATGGGAGAACGTGACACGGTGCACAAGGAGATCGAGAAGCTGGGCGACGACCTCACGCAAGCGTACACGAAAAACACGCATCTGGAAACGCAGAACAAGCAGCTCCTCGACGAGGTAATGAAACGAATAATCGAGGACGATGAATAATAGTGTTATTTTTATACTCTTCCTTAGTGGTACTGTATTTCTTGTTTTTCCGATCTTGCCCTTAATCGTAATAACTCGTACCACGACATTTCAATGGTATTGACAGTGACACCCTCTTCTGATGTCATTCCGATGTTGAAACGTTTAGTTGATATCGATATCGTGTCACGGACGGTTGCGAAACGAGGACTTGAAACAAATTATTGTACAACTAAGTTGGAAACTGTCAATTTGCGATTATCAGTATGCTTTTGTCGAGTATACCAGCCGAGCCTGTCGCTGTCGATACCTATATATAAGTTGCGCTTAACGTACCTAGCCTAGTACTAAAAGGAAAGTGTCAAGATTAAAGAGAACGGTTATAACTATCGCGAGTATCACACGAGTTTATTTTCCAAAGTTAACGAATCTTATTTTCATGAACTGCTAAAGAAATTTAAAACTGTCGATGTTTATTTGTACCGTTTTATCGAAATGAATGATATATTGCTGACATACAATCTGTTACATCGACGCCCTTTATTTGCAGAAGAAAACATTGTCTTATCAAATTGAGACACTGAAGAGGGAGATCTCTTCCGCATTGCAAGACAGAGACGAGGCTCTGAAGGTGTGTAACGAGTTACGGCAGAAATTCGGCGATTACTCCGAAGGTTCCAGCCGAGACCATAAGCATCGTCTGGAACTGAACTCGCTCAGTCACGAACGCGATAGCGTCAGCAAGGAGGCCGAGAAGGAGACCAACACGAGAGATTACGCGACGCGAGACAAGCAGCGCATGGATAACTTGGAACAGGCTAATTTGGAGTTGGATAAACTCAGGAAATCCGTGGATACGCTTCAGGGGGAGCTCGAGGAGGCCATTCAAGAGGCCGAGGTGTCGAAGAGGAGGCGAGACTGGGCCTTCAGCGAGCGCGACAAGATAGTGCTGGAGCGAGAAAGCATAAGAACTCTGTGCGACAGATTAAGGAAGGAACGTGATCGCGCGGTTTCCGAGTTAGCCGGCGCTCTGCGCGACTCCGACGACATCAAGAAGCAACGAAACGAGGCGTCAAAGGAGCTGAAGGATCTGAAGGAGAAGATCGAGTTCGGCGACCATGCGTTGCGAACCAGTCAGCTGGCGCAGATTGACGAGAGCAACGACTGGGAGATGATTCCGATTCACGTCGAACCCGGCAGAATCTGCTTGGATTCGGATCGCGGCGACTTGGGACTGATTCTCGTCGGCGGCCGCGACAGTCCGTACTATCCGAACGACACCGGCGTCTACGTCGCGCAGGTGACACAGGGTAGCGCCCTCGACGGCAAGCTACGGGTGAACGATTGCATTGTGCGAGTGAACAACGTCGACTGTACGTCCGTGTCGACCCGCGTGATCTTAGAGACTCTGCGCTCGTCCACCGTGAATCCGGCGACGCTGATCGTGAAGCGGCGTCGGATAACCAGACGATCATTGAGAACTACGCAGCTGTCGGTCGGCACAGTGCCACACGGTATCACGCTAGAACTTGGAATCTACATCTCGAAAATATCGCCCGGCAGCTTGGCTGCCAAGGATGGGAACCTTGCCGTGGGAGACAGAGTATTAAACGTAAGTTACACGAAGCAATTCATCATGTCTATACTTCTAATTTGTAGATTAATAAATATTTGTAATATATACAAAAGGTATTGTACCATAAATTCAGTTCTTTTTATTTGTCAGCTAAAAAATAGACTACAGTATATTTCCATGTCTTCAATTTTCTATATTCAAATTTCAGATTAATAGTAAACCCATGGATACAATAACCACAGCGCATGAAGCGATGGCCATTCTGAACGATGATACCGTAGACGTACTGACGATCACAACGTTGAAAGGTATTCCGGTACCATCCGCCGCCAGTTCGGAAACGGTGACGATAGACGGAAGTTTCGTCGCGGAGAAACAAAAGATGGTGAACAGCTGCTCGCAAACCGAGCAAGAGCGAATGATGCTAAAAGCCTCGTCGGACGATTACGAGAGACGATATTTATCGACGAATTACGCCGACCGCAACGTCTACAAGGCTGCGAAATCGGTGAGCGGCGAGAAAGCGAGCGGGATCAGCAACGCTTGGGACAACTTCCGGGAGAAGATCGACATAGTGCGTGGTCGCAAACACAGCAAGGAGCGCGACGAGAGCAAGAAGAAGGGTCACCGCAACTCTAGTCCGAACACGTTCGAGCAGGAGCAGGACGCGATAGCGGAGCTAGATTCGGTGATCGACAGCTACCACAAGAAAGCGAGCAACAGCAACAACGGCGTGTTGAAGCGCAGCAAGCGCCGCGGCACCGAGAAGGTCGAGAAGAACGGCGGCACGTGGCCGAAGGCGCGCGGCGGACCCCTCATACAAAATGGGACCGGTACTATATTGCACTCGCGAAAATCGAAAGAACGTTTCCCCCTCAGTGTACTCCTGCATCCACCGAAATACGATAACTATAATTACAATCGTATCTCCAACCCCATCCCTCTGACCAACTTTTCCAATGTCAATAATCGTCATACCGTTTACAAAGCAGTGGAGACCCCGCTACCGAGCTTCACCAAGACCGGGCAGCTCTTTAGCCAGAAGCCGTCGTTCACGCCGGCTGTGCAGTTCAAGGACATCCCGATCGACGGCGGCAGCAAGAAGCCGCCGTCGACGGAGTTCGAGAGCAGCGCGTCGGAGACCGGGCGACTTGGGTCCGCGCTGGCGCCGTCCGAGACTAGCATCGACTTCTCGGTCAAGTCCGGCGGTGCCGGCCGCGACGTCGACTCGTACTTCGTGAACAAACGGCCGCAAAAGTACACGACCGGCAGCAGTAGCGATACGCAGGTGACCACGGACACGCTGCAGCACAATCGCGTACATTCGCAGCTCTACTCGTCGGGCATCGGTGGCTCGTCCACGTCCGCCGCGTCGACCACCAGCGGGCCGACGTCGCGACAGCAATTGGCACCCGGTAACTTTCCGTTTCCCTCGCATCATCCGTACGCCGCGTCGTCGCACCTGCATCATTTGCATCCGCATCCCATCACTCAGCACCAGAACTCCCTGCCCTCGCGCTATCCCTCGCCACCGACGATGCCGTCGCCCGCGCAATCGGGCGAGTCCATAGGCCTGCCGGACGCGCGTACCTACTGTTTCGAGCCCCCGTACAGCCCCGGACCTTCGCAGACGACCCCGACCACTTACGGCCACCTGCACACGCCCTCCGTAGATCTGCACTATCACAAGCCACGTGCACTCCCGCTCGGTATACCCTGCGACACGTCTATCTACGGGCACGGATACGAAGGTGGCACATTGCCGGGCAGAAAGGAGGACCAGCGCATCCGTATACCGTCCAACACCAGCGTCACGTCCAAAAGTAGCGTTGGCAAGTTGTCCACCGGCAGCATAGAGAGAACCTCCGAGCGTGGCAGCCCGATGCCGACGTTTCACGTGGAGGTGTTGAGCCCGGGCACCGGCAGCACCAGCGGGATCGGCAGCAGCGGCGGCACCGTCAGAGGAAGCGGTAGCGGCAACAAACGCGCCAGCATGCCGGATTACTGTTACTCGCAGCCACGCCCGGCGCCCGGAGAACTGCGGAGAGTCCACATAGACAAGTCCGTGGAGCCGCTGGGAATCCAGATCTCCTGCCTGGAGAGTGGCGGCGTGTTCGTCTCTACCGTGTACGAGCACAGCCTGGCGTCGCAAGTCGGCCTACAGATCGGTGACCAATTGTTGGAGGTTTGCGGTATAAATATGCGGAGCGCGACCTACCAGCTGGCCGCCAATGTTCTACGTCAGTGTGGTAACTCGATTACAATGCTGGTGCAGTATAGCCCGGACAGTGAGTAGTTTTTTTGCACAGAGAAAATAATGCGATCCTTCAAAAAGTGCACTTTTGGAATCTGTAGCATGTTCTCTTGAAAAGGCATGACTCGTGCGTCCATTCTCCGTCTCTCTCTCTCTCTCTTCTCCTCAATTCTTCCTCATTGGTAGATACTACAAAAAAAATCTGAACAATGTTTCATTGTAATTTTTCAGGATATTTTTACTCTTTTAGCATTGACGTTGTTGGGGTAAGTTTTTAAATAGGACTTTACATTTTTCTTTGCAAGAATACACCGAGTTAGAAGGCTCGGGGTCCTCGAGTTCGTCGGAAGCCGGCGACGGAGCCGCAACCGGGAGTCGCAGCGGCTCGCCGACACCGTGCAACAGTCCGGAAGCACCGAGAAAGAGCACCGTGGAGACGTTGGAGCCTGTCGAGCCGGAACGCGACGCCACCATCACCATCGCCACCACCGCTCCCACCGTCACCACCACCGCCGCGCCCACCATGAGCACGCTGCGCGTCGAGCACATGCGGCCGTCTGCCTCGTTGGAGGTGAGAAGCACGCAGGAGCGAGAACGCGAGATGAGGCCCTCCGCGTCGTTGGACAACGCGTCATTCAACATCCGCAAACCGGAGCTTCGCAGCGCCGCCACCCTGGATCGGTTGAATCGTGCACAGATGCAACGGCAAAACGCGATGAGGAGCCCCACGCAGGAGGACCAGAATCGGAAGCCGCCGCCGAGTGGTGAGCCGCGGTATCTGCTGATTGAGACCAGAAAGTGCTCGAATCTCGGTATATCGCTGGTAGGCGGGAACGGCGTCGGTATCTTCGTGCATTCCGTTCAGCCGGGCTGTCTCGCCGAGGAGGCCGGCCTGTTCGCCGGCGATAGGATCCTGGAGTACAACGGCGTGGATTTGAGGCAGGCGACCGCCGAGCAAGCGGCGCTTGAGCTGGCTCGACCGGCGGACAAGGTGACGCTAGTCGCTCAATACATGCCGGAGAGGTATAACGAGGTCAAGGACAAGCCGGGCGACAGTTTTTACGTGAAGGCGCTATTTGATCGAACCGGCGAAGTGGGCGATAGCCTGCAGCTGCGATTTAGTAAGGACGACATCTTGTACGTGGACAATACCATGTTCAATGGCACGCCGGGACACTGGCGCGCCTGGATAGTCGATCAGACCGGTCGTAGGCAGACTTGCGGGATAATTCCCAGCAAATTTAAGTAAGTTACATTTGCGACGAATGATAATGGAATATCTAAAACGGAGAAAATACGATTGACAACGATATCGAAATTATTTAAATTATGATATACGTGACTTGTCTCTAGGGTTGAGGAAGAATTGCTCTTACGACGGTCGCTAGGCGATTTGGAACAAGACACTGGCAAACGCAGCGATACCAGAGCGAGGAGAAGTTTCTTCCGTCGGAAAAAACAGCAGCCACGGTCATCCAGCAGTAGAGACAGTACCAAGGAAATATCGCATCTTTCCACGGGACACAATTTGGGATGGTACAGCGACAGTGGATCGTTGAACGAAGATACTCTTCCGGCGAGTTATCAGCGCGTCGAAAGACTCGATTGTACGTATTGCTACCTACAATTCTTAATATTTTAAAGCGATAGCTCAATAGGCCATTTAAAATAAGCCTTTTTATATTCTGGTTGTAAGTATAGTAACGATAGTTTTGTTTATCTTTAATAACAGATCCCACTCTGAGGCCCGTGCTGATCATCGGTCCGCTCAGCGAATGCGTGGTAACGAGACTTTTGCAGGAATACCCGGGACAGTTCACCAGATGTCTGGCAGAGGCGATGCATTGTTCGCAGTCGACTTTGGAGCAAGGATTACGCGACGCGCTCTACATAGATTATAGGAAAAAAGGCAGCTACTTCGAATGCACGACAGTGCAGGCCGTTAAAGAGATATGTGAGAAGGTAAATAAAGTAAACAGCATCATTGGATAACGATCAATAATGTGACAAGCAAGAATCACTTTTGGTAATATCGCTATTTGTTATATCGGATGATAATAACAAAAAGTAGCTGGTATTGCTTAATGAAATATATCGATATTTATTTATATTGTATCCATTGTAGAATACGCACTGTATTTTGGACGTGTCGATGGCTTCCATCGAGAGGCTTCACAGACATCAAATTTACCCTATCGTCCTATTAATCAAATTCAAGGATAGAACGCAAATTAAGGAGGTAAAGGATTCCAGATATCCGAGCGACAAAATTAGTACAAAGGCTGCGAAAGAAATGTTTGAACAGGCGCTCAAGATAGAAGCGGAATACAAGCATTACATCTCCGGTAAGCAAACTGTGTTTTCAATTTCATTCGCATATGTAAGAAATATATAGTTTATATACGGCCTGTTATTTTAATGATGCATACTACAGCAAATTAGCTTGACATATTTCACGGTCAATTATTCTTAATATTTTCGTTCTTTTTATTTTATTTTTGAATAAATTGTCAATTCGTTGCAGTGAAAATTAAGAAAAATTAAAATTAAGAAACATTAAAAGCTTTATAAATTATGCTTATTCTAATGTTACAATGTAGCAATGTACGTATTAACAATATTTCAGCCGTGATTCCGGCGGGCGTGAATGTGGCATATATATGCACGCAGGTGAAAGCCTCGGTAGATGAGGAACAAAGCAAAGCGCTGTGGATTCCTAGAGGGGGTCCCTGACACAAAAGGGGGGGTCCCCACAAGCCGCAGTGGAAATCAATCTAAATTCCACCACGGGGGCCCTTACGTCGTGTACGCATATGCGAAAATCGCTGTGCAAAATCAGTTTTTTTTTTTATTTATGGTCTCTTGATTTCGGAAGGAGGATACGACACCCTCCACGGATGTTTCTGCTTAACGAAGAATATCGCTCAATTTGGTTGTGATAAGACGAATTCTTGTGAACCATTTTGTTTTAGCGCATTTAACTCGTTGAATTATCGCAGTAAAACAGGTACATACAAGTATTTCAGTTTTCGTCGCGTTTCTTTCAGTTATTATTCTGAAAACTGAATTATTTTACTGACTTTTAGTTATATGAAGTTCTTTTCGCATTTATCCGCATCAGTATCAATGTCAGTGTCAATATATAGCTCATCTGTGATCACTAAATCTATTGACTAATCTATAGAAATCTAAACCTGTGGAAGCTATAAACTAAATTTATTTTAGAGAATTATCTCTCTCTCGAGTACTTTTTTGGAATTGACTATCTTGACAAATATTACAAGTAAGATATTGATGAAATATTGTGAAATTGGTGCTTGCCTTTTCAAGTATCTACTTGCTCATTAATTGTCTGAGAATAGCAAACGAGAATAGCAGACGATCATGTTCAATAGTCAATTTGCTTCGATCTCCGATCAAGCAATGCAACGGGAAATGCGGCTAAAGTTAATGAAACCAATAATTCGTACGAGACCATAAATGGATCGTTATAAAAAAAAAAGAAGAAAAACACTCGTCGTATTATGGCCCATTACAAATTTGGTGGATTGTTGATTAGAAAATAAGTTATGGTCGTTTTGGCGGCTATCACATTGTTAATTAACCCCTCAGACCAAATGGATGTACACATTGATGAAAAGTCGATTATTTTAAGTAGCGAAATTATGTATAGAAAAATATTAATATTACATTATATATATATGATGTAATATTATACATATAATATTATATATATATATATATAAAAGAAAAAGAAGGCTACTTGTATATAATTTATTTGCGCAAGTTTATATATTTACTAATTCTTCTAGTTTGTATGATTCAAGCTTCATGTATTATTTTATCTCTTTAACTGTGTAATTATCGAAACATTTTATCGCGCACATATTGTGTGTTAAACGGGTTTGAGGGGTTAAGGAATTAAGTTAGGGAATTGACTAGAGAAGAAAATGTCGACAGAGAAAGATGGAATTGACGCGAGCAATACTCCGTTTTTACCGAATTGTAAATACTTTTATCGAACTATAGTATATACCATCAGCCAAACGTAGTCGATGAGATCGAAACTAAACACTCGCGATTTAATCGTAAACGATACGCACGATTGACTTTCTTGTCGTCTAAAGATCGGCATTTTTGCGGATTTATACCATTTCTATTTTTAAGCGAGCTATTCTTACACGAGCTTATATATAGGCGTTTCATACGATGCGGTTACACGAATTCGAGTTAAACACGCGAGTATTTTTAAAAGTGCATCGTGGATCGCGAAAGATCCGCAAGTATCCGAAAACGGATACACGTATCTTTGTACGTTCTAATAATATTATTTGTAAATACGATTTTTCTACAGTACCGAAAGATATATTTGATTTAAGGGATACCTTTTAAATCGTTGTAATTAATTTTACGATCGTTTAGTACATATATGAGTTAATTGTATCTGTACCTGAATCTTGATTTCTTCGTAATTTGATAGACGCGCTTTGGGGATAATAATTTGGACGTGATTTTTTTTTTAATGCAGTAAATGAGGATACAGAAATGTATTTATGAATATCCGTATTTATACATGATATGACAAGGAAAGAGAGGAAGAAACATTTTCTTCTTTGCTCGAAATACCTTCGAGATTACAAAAAATCAGCTTTTTCATCACGAATCATCTTACGATGCAATTAAATGCAGTTCGGTACTTGTGATAATACGAATAAATAATCATCTATATGCGAACAAGTCGACGATTTAGAGGTATCGCATCGCGTACCACGTAGAAAAGAGTGAGAACGAAGGAAATTACGGAGAAAATGCAAAAACGAGCTTGGTTTCATGCGAAATTTTGTTTTCAACGAGACAATATCTAGATGTAAGTTAGAAGCGAGACCAAAAACTAAAGGATTACTAACGCTAATTCCTAAGGATTGTGATTAAACTTATTCGTACTCCGGTAAATAGCGCGGCACGTTTAATACGCAGAGAGCGATAGATATACTTTTTGATATATTCGGGGGAGAGTTCACCCTGCGCGATTAATGGGTCTGTTTTTGTTTTGTACTCCACATTGGAAGGAAAAAGATAAGCTCTGAACTGGCGCGGGTCAGTTCAGCAATAGAAAACAGGCCCAATGTTTTCTCAAATATTTCGCGCGCGCCGATAGGATTTGCGCTTGTATTTAAATGTAACACATAGGGACCAAAAACATTGATTGGTGTCTTCAAAACGATACAAAAATGTGAGAAAACGAATCGTAGTTCATACGGAAGCTTTTTCAAGGAAAACGGACAACGCGAAAAACCTGACGAACGATTTCTAGCGAAATAGTTTTCTAGAGGAGAGATACTTTTTCTTACGAGTACGAGAAAAATATGTAACAGACACGTGTGTACGTACACGAGTGAAACTTGTTTTAAATCGAGGGCTCGAATCCTCGGACCCATTGCTCTCCTTCCAACGGACTGTTCCGAACGATGTTTGTCGTATGGCGAAAACAAAATTTCAATAGGTAAACCCGACGGTTCGGAAAGCGAAAACAAAGGCGGAGAACGAGGAGAGAAAGAACAAAGGGGGGGAAATTTAAAGCCGTTGCAATTACTCTCTCAATCACAGCACTGTGATACACATAGTATATTACTTCGATGACATATCAACTTAACAATCCTTTTACATATATAATATATATACAATATAAAATACATATTTTGAGCAATACTTATATAGACATGTAACGTTATATACAAGTGTATAACAACGCACTCTCAATATTTTTCATCGTAAGCACGTGGTTCTGACGCAACAGTTAACTTAATGTATGCGCGAAGAGGTAAAAGGATCAGCGATTTGTGGGGACAAGTCGAATCCAGCTCGATCGAAGCAAATGTACCATTAAATTGCAATGATTCGAGACTGATCGAGTTAAATAGAGTCTCTCGCGTCTCGCTTAATGAAATCTCTCGAGCCTTACAGAACCAATTATTCCATAGTTCAAAGTAGTAAGAATCGTTGCGTGTGTTCCAAGTTACTTCATAAAGTCGAGATTATCTTGTCCGCCAACAAGAGCGATGATCGCGCGGATTATCAGCACGCGGATCACGACTGGTCCCCATTAGTATTCTCCGCTGTTTTCTATGACGAACAACTTGCATGTGCCACCTGTCTCGATTGCACTAATCGTCCGGTACACGAAAAATAATAATCAGTTCTTGTCTGTCGCCGTTCTTGGAGCGTCAACCGTCTCCTCGCCGTATTAATCTAACTATCCTAGTTGGTTTATATTGACTTTGTATGCACATGTGACCGTGAACCCGAGCAAAACGATGCACGTAACTTTCTTTTTTCTCTGCCCTGTGTCTTGAGTTGTGTGGACACACTGCACACAAAAAAAAAGTATTCAAGTATCTCAATGATATCTCTTGGATATCGCAGACTTTTACGTCTTTAAATATTTTAAAACTGTAAAACTTTTACTCATAATCCACTATTGTAATTGATATTTTTCTCAAAAGTTCATTCGCCCAAGTAAATGCTCTTATTTAATTGCGATGAAGTTCTGATAGGCGTAAAACTGTTTTGAGGACACGAAGGAATGTTGTTCAATAGTATTATTTCTCGATCAGTATTTTGTATATTCGGAGAACGTAGAGATATATATACGTGTTACAGTTTTGACACGAAAGCGATGTATCGTTTTGCCGGTTAACGGGTTTCTTTAGGCTAAGCGAAAGATACTTGTCCGTAGTTTAAAGTGTGATATTAATCAATGCATAATCCGAAGACACGTATTAAGCATCCTCGTAATTCTTATACGAAGTTGTTCCCCGTTTATACGAAGAGTTTCGCGATTACACTAACTCGATTTATTAATCGGATATGCAGGGTGCGTTCATTTCTCACGTCGACGTACATATAGCTTGTCTTTGAACGTAGAAATAAATCGTGAACCGACGACACGAGGACACTCGCGTATAGTTAAGAAGAGGATATACTGTAATTATATAGATATATCATTACTTTTGCAGGCGAAAGTAATAAGAGACGATACTGAAATGCCTTTCTAGCTGCGTGCGAAGAAGAAACGCCGACGCGAATTCGAGGTAGAGATCGTTAAAGAAAGAAAAAAAAATTGCGAACAACTCGAGAATCGACGAAGATCCCGTAAAAGGAAACGTCTAAGTCTAAAATATCCGAATTTTTGCAACGTTTTCCTGCGACGATTTCAGTTCGTTTCGTCGCGTTTCGTCTCTTTTGTAAACAGAAGAAAGTCAAGTCTAGCTTCTCTTCGCGTGCATATACGTTAATCTCTTAATGTTATCGTGAGTTATGAAAGGAACGGAGTACGGTCGATTAGCTGCGCAGTGTACTTTTTTTTTTTGCAAAAGTATTCCGCTCCAATTAATCTGATACATAAGACGGGAAAAGCGCGGTTCGCTCTACGTAAAGCACATCGTCGTATCACAGACTCGCGTTATTGGCGATTGAACAAACACAGTGATCGGTAAATTCGAGACACGCTAATAGCAATAAAAGTAAGAAACGCTGCCATGAAGGATCTCGGTGACGAGACGTCGCATTTTTTGCCAAACTTATTATATAAATATAGACGGAAATCTTGCGTAATGAAATTTTTCGAACGACTGCTCATATCGTCGAGTTACGACGGGCTCTCATCGTTCCTGCTAATATTTACAACAAATTGTTATTCGATGATCTATACACTGCGTATTTCTCAGGCGTATAGTATAGTTAACGGTACGGTTTACCCGCAATTGCAAAAACTTGATACCACAAATTGACTTAAACTCAAGTTGTACATTATAATTCGATATTATAAGAATGTAAGAAATTTCGCTTTTTCACATGATAATGAGTGCTAAAATTTAAAAGATCATATTTCCGAAAGTGAATTACGAGCATTTGTATCGTTGATCTTGAAAAAACTAATTCTTTTCAACGATAAATAATACATTTAGAGTGGCAAACCAGAGTGAAAAACCAGAATATTTTAAAAAATTTACAAATGTATTAATATACATGTTTATTATACTTCGAATATTAATTATAATTTTCTCATAAAAATTGTCGCTGTAAGTGTGCAATACAGTTAAAGGCATCTTATATATTTTTTATTTCGAAATTTTTCAATTTTATAAATCAATTTGGAAGAGCGGCCATTTACGTCTGACAATGAGCTGGATTTTGGTAGCCTAATAACGTTCCCGTTTGTACCACTTTTCAATTCCTTGGTAAGCGATCTTGTACTTTTCATCATGCAACATCTTACACATCTCGTATCGCACGAGCGTTTTATTTTACAAGTGCCTCAAGTGTCTTATCAAGTTGTCACGATACGTATACGGCAAATGGACTTAAATTAGTATTGATGGACAAAACAACGGTAAAACCTATCCAATAAAAATACAGCTAACACAATACAAGTTAAATTTTATTCAAGTGTGTAAGTGCGGTATTTCCATTCAGCATTATCGCGAGTGCGAAAAGATTCTACTAGTATGTCTCCCATTTTATTCTTGAGCATCAATTGGCAAATATTCTTATTAGGCTACCGTGATTCAGCTCGGACTGTAAATGTTCTCTTCTAAATTGATTTGTACGACGGTCATACTTCTTTCAATATTGCTTTCAATTTTATTTTCTTATTGTACGGTCAATGATTAGATTTTTCAAAATTGACAGTGCATAATATACATTGCTGATCAAACGATATATTTCTGAAAGTCTTCATTGCACGTATGACTTTGGGAAAAAAATCCGGACAAGGAGATATTTCTATTTATACGCGGAGGTTGATATACATGTGTGATGCAGTTACATACTTCACCGCTAGCTTAGCGGATAAGGGGAAAAAAGCGTCGGATAATAGGCAGCTCGATAAGACAAGTAGGCAATTTAGAGCTCATCGACAAAGTGCAATGATATGCGTCACGATGTAACAAGCGTTAGCGAAGATTGCGATTGTGCCAAGAAATAGAGATATTTTTTATACGAATTGGGTATACATACACAGCCGGAAAGCGGCGTTGAGACTCTCACGACGGAACGAAAGTAGGGTAGACAATCTGGTTAAAAGTAAACTATTTCGCCGGTGCAACAGTGAATTGGACGTGCTCGGGATATCGCAATCTGTCCCGAACAATTCTTACGCTCCGAAAATGAAACGTCTTTTCCGTTATTAGAGTATGTAGAATCGCGTCTTCCTCTTTGCTCCTCTTCCGCTCTTCCATATCTGTAAGAACAAAAAAAGAAAGTGAATCTGCCCTCCTCGTTCGTGAAGATCAGAATTTATTGGAATAGTTTCAAATATCTTTACAAATCTAGTTTATAATATACGCGTAAAAAGAGCGATTTTTATTGCAAATTCGATCGCCAATCGTTTTATTTTTTTCTTCTCGTCGATTTGCATACGAATGTAGGGGGTTGAATCGCTTTCTTTTAATTATGCGCGACAGTGCGTAACAGTAATTAAGACGATACCGTTAAATTCTAACGAGCAGGCTCCAACGAGCAAAGTACGAGACATTTTTCGGAGACGTTTTATTTTCTTCTTCCTGCAATGGTTTTGATACCAAATATGTTTTAGCTGGTATTAATAAATATACTTACATTTCTGCGTATGTAACGTTATTACATAAATGCATATATACGTAAACGCGTATATTCGCGAATATGCGTAGACATACAGAGGGTCGCGTATTGATCGGATCCGAAACACACACATACACACTCACACATCCTGTATATGTATTATATATAATATGTACATACATATTACGACGGGATATGAAAAGTATAACGTTTGTAATACCGTGTAATGAATGTATGACAAAATAATCGGTATTATTGTTGAGTTACATTCAGCGCTACGCAAACGCCCAAAACAAAACAGGAAAAAAAATAACAGAAGTATTAACGTTTTAAGGACCGTTGCTGTTTGTGAATCTTCTTCCTTGTAAGAACGTACAATATTGTCGGAGACATGTAAAGAGAGCGAGGAAAATAAAGTCGAATATAATGAAACAAATACGTTATTTTTTTTTGTTGCGAACCCGACGAATTCTGTTAGTCATTAACAGACTGAATTATTGAGAATATTATCTGGTGCAAATAATGAGTACGGAAAGAGAAACAGAGTATTAGCAGTTATAAAAATGGCGTATATTTTATTCACGAGCCTTTACCTGTTTGCAATTATGTCGAGTATATATAATATATATATATATATTTTTTTTTTTGTTCAAATACATATATCGTAATGCTTGTAACACCTATTACAACAGTATATATTGCATGATATTGTATGATAAAGTTATATTTGCTGGTACGCGCAATACATATACATAATCTCTTAAAATCTCTCGAAAAAATATATCGATTAGTGTAACACTAGTAAGAAATGTGACAATTTCATTA
This sequence comes from Temnothorax curvispinosus, assembly GCF_003070985.1. Lineage (NCBI taxonomy): Eukaryota > Metazoa > Arthropoda > Insecta > Hymenoptera > Formicidae > Temnothorax > Temnothorax curvispinosus. The sequence goes on along the minus strand of NW_020220469.1, from coordinate 34,371 downwards.
TTTCTTAAATTATTTTAAAGGGGGGCATACATCCAGACAGGTCAAAGAATCGATTTTTCAATTTTTGCTTTTTTCTTATAGTGTGATATCTTAAGAATATTTTCCTAAAGTTGCAAGTCAAAATTTGAAAAAATAAAGTTACAGCGTTTTAAATTTTAAATAAATAGGCGTTTGGATCGCCGCAGCACCGGTATTTGTCCCCCTTTAATTTACGCATTCCTCTATTCGTTATTGTCCTAAGTATGTAGTAATAATGTCAAGAAAACCTATACCACTTAAATCGACGATGTTTTAATGAGTTTAAGTTTATATCGCCATCACGATCAAGTATAAAATTAAATACGGATCGTTAAATTTATATAAACCGTTATACGTATATTAAGTAGTATACATTTCTCTAAACGAGAATTTAGAAACAAATTATCCTAGTTTGTTATCTCGTACATTTCACTTATTAAAAATAACGTTATGTTGGACTGACAAAATTCTATACAAATTGTTTGATATGGCAAAGAAAATTTTCTAAAAGAAAATCTTTTATCTGCCATCCATATGTGAACAGCACAAATTATTAATCAAATTTAATCACACTTTCCTTGGAAAGTAAGCAACATCGGAGGGACATTCTTTCGTTTACGAATAACTCTGTTAACTTATTACGAAAAATTAAATAATTTCAACAATATACATAATATACTTTATAAATATTTGTAAATACGCATATCTATTCTACTATAAATATGTGCCTACGTAACTTTATATATGTATAGATAATTTCAACATATTAAATAGAAAATGTTGTTTTTTTTTGTGAACATGTATAAAAGAGATATCAAACATCAACAATAAATCTAAAATCTCTGAATTAAATAGAAAGAGGATCTTTAATTAAAAGACTGATTTGTACTGCACTCGTTAGAATTTCGCGTAGAGGATCTTATCTAGCTGGTCGCCCTCAACTTACGCGCGTGTATTATTTGGCGGCCGGCCAGCCAGAAGACAATTGGATCACGGGTAACGGTTCCGCGTTGGCGATTGCACCTTGATTCGTCGTTTGTGCGAGGTGCGCGGCGAACGCGACGTCACCCGAAATTCCAATGGCAGATCATAGCAACGGCAGACGCAACAGCTGGGAAACTTGAACCAGTCGCTGAAAATGCCGCGGCACTCGTTGTTGGGGTCGTAAGCCAACAGCCGATGCAGCCGATACTGCTGCTCGCATCTGCATCCATCCCGGCAATACATTTGCTTGTTCTCGTGTCTGCGACAGAATTAGAGATTCAAGAAAAAAAGAATAATAAGATAAGAATATAATGCACCGAAAAAGACTGGTATTTAACACAAACGTTTCGATATTTGTTTTAAATACCTCTCAACCTGAGAGATACAAACTAAATTATGGGTATTAATTTATGTTTCCTTCTTTCTCTTAATTTTTTAATCGCGAACCCATCATTGATATTTCTTGTTCAGGAATAACGACACTTACGTGCACTTCTCCCAATGGACATATTGCTCGAAGGGATACAGATTGAGGAGGGCCAAGACCTCGCCGCGAGTATTATTGGCCCAAAACGGCGCTACCACTTCCTCCTTGACGGGACAGGCGTTCCTGCGCAAAATGATTCGATGAATCCTCTCATATTTTTCATTTTACTTCTCTGTATATATTGCATTTTATGTGTTTTTTCTCCTTTTTTCCTTTCTTCTAAAAATTTCACGTTATTAGTTTTATATAATTCTTTATTTTTACATCTCTTTAAGGTTCCTAGGTACTCGCTGTGGCCCTGTTAGATCATAACGTCAGAGAAATGATGAAAAATGACACGCTGAGAATTCTTGCGTGCCATTTCTCATCATTCCTCGTGGCGAGTACCCAGGAGCTTTAATTAAAAATTCTTTCTGTTCTTATTTTTTTATTTCAATAATTTAATAACTCAGTTTATTACACAACTACGAAACGGATTATTTACTCACACTCCTCTAAGCTTCAGCACCGGCTGCTCCTGCTGATCCTTCGCTGCATCTTGATAAAGCTGTCCTCCAGTATTTGTCGATGTCTCAGCCATGCCCGAAGGCCGATACTCAGGACGTGGTCTGAACTGTTGCTGTTGCTCATGACTCGCTGCGATTATTAGTTCTTCATGTACCGTAGTCTTTGTAGCAGCGCCAAGCGTTTCTTCCTCCTCCTCTTCTTCCTGATCAACCAGCGATTCCGTAGGGACACTCCTCGTCGTTCCAGCTGGTTCCAAGGTTGTGTCTTCGATCGTCGTTTTCTCTGAATACGCTACCACTTCTGGTTCTGGTTCCTCCAACTCCTCATCGATCCTATCGTTCTGCCCGGGAATCTCGTTAATGCTGAAATTTTGTTCCTTGACGATCTGAGCCACGGTAACGCTCGGCGATGTCGATGTCGACATCGTCATCGTCGTCGTAGTTGTCGTGCTATTCACCACAGAATCACTATCAGCAACCTTGGTAGTGATGTTCGAAAACTTTGGAGAAGTTGACGTTACGGAGGTTTGAGTCTTGACCTCCTCCATGCTCGTAACGGTAGAAGTAGACACGGGCGTCGTTGAGGACGACGCACGCGTAACGAGAGTCGGGGCGCTGGTCGACGTCGAAGACGAAGTTGAAGAAGTAGTCGTCGTACTCGAAGGGGTGGTCGAACTAGTTGTCCGTTCGGTGGGCCTGAAATGCGGCCTGGTGTACTCACTGAGCTTCGAGAACTTATTCATTCGCTTGGCGATAGGATCGTTGAAGGAGCGACTGGTGAATCCGCGACCTTCATACTCGTTATCCTTTGCCCGATCGTCGTCGATAAATTCGTAATCATCGTCATATTGGAATTGTCTGAAAATCGCAACACGCAATTCTTATGTATAAAATTTAATTACGTATAATCAAATTTGTCTGCCACGTTAAGTCTGCATTTTTATTTTTTAAATTTTGATTTTAAATTTGTAATCAATGAATCCAAAAACTTCTATACTAAGATTCTGCAAAATTAAAAAACATTTGTGCGATAAAAGATTAAGATATGTTAAAGTCATATTTTGAAATCAAAGAGAGAAACGACTATCAATGAAATATCGTCGAAAGGAATTGCGAGAAAGCTACCTCAGATCGTCGGCGAAATGATGATAATACTCGTCGTATTTTAGCTCGATATCGTTCTTTTCGAATTCCGTTCGGAGAACACTGATGTAATTCTCGTCCCCATACATGCGTCTCATCAACCCCTGATTCTCTTGCACAAATCGGCGTACCGCATGCCTGCGAACGAACAGCAGAAACATAACTCTGTGGTGACAAAGTGGATAAGATGGCGCAAATCTTCTTTTAAAGAACTTTAAAAATGTGTGGAAACTAATAAGTTTTATTTCAAGTCTCAACTGAGACAATGACAACATTTAGAGTTTTTAATAAATAAACGAATTAAAAAAGATCAACAAGAATATATCTCGTGTTATTTTTCATGTTTAAAGTAAGATTTTTCTTATATATAATCCGTTGCTTTATTTCTCTATCTATTCTAATTTTTACAAAGACAAGTGAAACAAAAAAAAAATTGTCTGGCCTAGATTCAAGGCGAAATTTCGTTAATAAAAAAAAAAAAAAAAAAAAAAAATTGATCCGGATGAAAATAGAAGTTTATGACTATTACCGAATTCATAGAACTGCGTAACGCACAAATTGCAGATCTGCAGCATAAGATTCTCGAGTCAAACCAAAAAACTAGGACAAGTGCCAGATGGAATATAATACGTACAATAGCGGACGCCAAGGCGGCATTTGAAACAGCATTTCATATAATTACACAAGACATGAAGCAACAATGTTACAAGTATAATATATATAAATGCTCATATACTCAGTCCTATTACTCGTGCCCGAGCGTGGTGACTTCTCTTCATATACATGTGTTGCGCACGTGGATTATACACATTGTATATGGAACCTACAGTTTAACGCCGATTTCGAACGGCTATATTTTTTAGAGAAGTTCTCTTTTGGCAAGACATACTCTCGGTGGTTTTTCATTGCCTTCCGAGAGGAGAACGAGCTAATATAAATTTTTCTAGCTCTACCGGGAATCGAACCCGGGACCTTTGGCTCAATAGACCAGTGCGCTGTCTACTAGGCCACGCTCGTCCTCGAAATTTCGTTGATAATATAAAACGTTTAAAATAAAAAAAAAGATAGAAGAGACGGAGAAGGATTTCAAGATTAATCATCGCCCGAAAATTTCAAACATGCATTGAGGAGCCTTTGATCCACTTTGATTCGTTTACTTGGACGATTGGCGACGCCAAAACTTTCGCCGCGAACAAATCGAGCGCGCGCGTGAGCGTACGAGTGTCGGGCGGGCGAAAGTCTCTCGAGGAGAGATCGATCGCTACGAGCGGAAGAGACGAAGCGCAAATGAGACGAAGTACCAAGGATAAGAGCTACCGGCGATCGTGCACCAGTTCTGTTGGCGAAAGTCACAGGGTAAATCCTCGTGGTGCGCGCGTCCAGCGCGCGAGTACGGTTTGCTGCAAGCCGAGGAAGCGTCGTATCCGAACGTGCTCGGCCCGCCGCCGCCGCCACCACCGCCGCTCTGGCATCTCGTCAGCTGCAATGCAATCACCTGCAATCACACGGATAAATTATTGTCGGAATAATAAATTATTTTACGACGTAATGGACATAATGGGATCTTCCATTACTCGCTTCACTTCCCGAAAAAATTAACGAGACGAACGAGAAAAGGATGAAAAAAATCGACAAGAGTTCACAACAAGAACATTTAATCTTCTGAATGAGAGGTTGACGTTAAAATAAACATGGAATTTTTATCTTATTTCTTTCTATCCTTACTTATGTATTTTTACAAAATTATCGGTCATTGAAAATGTATCTATATAATATTTATTCCCGATCATGTGTTGCTTAATAACTAAATAATTGTCACATTTGAAACACGAAACTGTCTGTAAAAGATACCGATGTGTGTGTTTTAGCATGTAACTAACAAGGAACATATCACAACTGTCTGAAACCGATTTGATTCTCTTCGAAATTCTTAAACACAAAAATCGGAGTTTAAGTGGATAAAATAATCCTTCAAAGCTTCTATTTAATTTTAAACAATTATTGTCGAAATGATTAGATTTTAGAAAATATATATATATATGTGCATATGTGTTTTATGGTTTTTTAAATGTATTTTATAACTGCGTATTTAAATTTCCTGAAAATTCAATTATTTTGTTGTTTTTCAAACTATTCTTACTCTCATCACTATTTTTATGAAGTTCTTATTTCTATGAGTCTTTTATAATAAATTTTTATCTGTTATTTAACGATATATTTCAAGAAGAATCAATCGCAGTTCCGAACAATTGTGATATGTCCCTTGTAAGCTTAGAACTAAACACCCATATCGATATCTTTAACAAACGGTTTTTTTGTATTCCATATTTAGTAATTATTTCAATTTAAACGGTATACAATTGAGATTAAAGATAGGAACAGAGAAAGAGAATAATCAAACAACACCAAAATCAAATTCTCGAAGATTGGGTAATGCTTAAAACAAATATCTGCCGTCTTCTCTCCCAATTCATTCGTTTCTCACAAAGAAGTTGTACGATACTCCGTTCACCCGCGTTCGCGAAAGAAAACAAGGATATATATATATTCGCCGTTCATTCAAGCGCTCACCTGAAGAACGAAGGGCGCGATCGCTTTCATAACTCGCGGGAGGGCTCTTGATTCTCGCTGGTCCAGCGGCTGGACCCGCGGGATCCGTAACAGCCGACCGACTAACGTTTAAAACTGCTCCCGCACGTACCCCACGCGTAATCACCCTGTTCAGGGTGCGCGAAGAACGACAACGATAACGGCGGCCAGCGGCTGTCGGTCTCATTGACGGCCTCGACGCGAGGATGCGACGGATGCGGCAGAAAACGTGTGCGACGGAAACGACGGGACGAAGGCTACATGACAGACAGCGGCGCGCACCTGCCTACCTACCGCGTGCAAGCAGGCCGCTTTCATTACTGCCCGTAATCAGCCGCGGCCCGGTCGACCGTCCGCCCATGCGACGAGGCGACCCGTGACGATGCTTCTCACGTGGAAGAAAAAGTGTGTAGCCCGCCAGCGTACGGGAGAGAAGATGCTATACGCGCGGCAGTGGCGGCCGACCGTCTCGCCTCGCCCACGTCCGTCCTGCCCGTCCTGGCTCTCCAGATTCCCGATCGAACGCGGAATAAATGCGACTGCGATCGTTTTCAGACGAGATCTCCTGAAGCGGAAGCGGCTTGAAAAAGAGCTGTCTCATTTAGACAACTGCAAGTAGAAGAGCGAGATTAGCTTTTAAACTTTGTCACGGTGTGTTGCGCAGGGTTATGTAATGACTTACGCCAGGTATTGTGGTTAAGATACGTGTAATTATAAGACTTGAATACAATAGGCAGTGTGTCTTCTTGGAAAAGGTAATGCAACGAAGAGAAACTTTATACACACTGCAACGTAACGAACGAACGACAAGACAGGTAGAGTACATAGATAGTGAGAGTATATAGTGAAACGCAGTAAGCGCTCACGCAACGGAACTTTAATTTTCCCTAGCATGCGTGGCGTGTCTGTGCGAACATAGAGGCGCTTCAAGGCGCTAGAGCGCCATATTCAACACGGTGATAGGGCGATAATTTCTCTAAAGCTAAAGATATACCAACCATTGTTTTATTTTGATTTTCTATACGATAGAGAGATAACGAATCTTCTCTCCGTCAAAAATAGAGATACGTACAAGGTGCGGGACTGTCATTTGAACCTCGTGTATCTTAGCGTCGATGATCGAACAAGCGTCGCGCGTATTAGCCCAGCCGGATATTCGGCCCTGGACGAAAGGAGAGTCCGCGGGAGAGACGCGAAATGAAGAGGACGAAGGAGGAAGGACCGAGAGAGCGCGACTTCGTCGAGAGTAGGTCACGCCGGTGGGTACCGTTATAGTTGCCGCCGCCGATCTGTGTCACGGGGACCCCGCCAGTGACGTAGCCTGGGTGCCAACTCGGTTAATCCTGAAAACGGAGAGAGAACCTTGAGAGAACGCTCGCGTTGTCCGGGGGGAGCAACGCACTTTCAAGTATTCTGAAAACTCTCCGGGACGTCTCGAGGTTGCTAATCGCGTATCATCTCGCGCGAAGAGACGCGAACCCTTTAAAATCCCTTTTAGGGTTTCCGGGATGATTCGAGGAGAAGACTCGACGTCGTCTAGGTAGCTTCGCGGTCCTGTCGACGACGTTGTTGTCGAAAATTGAGCATCAGCGGTGGCGACGAGATCGGCGACATTTGTTCCTTAGCGAGGGGGAACAGCCTACGCCGCTGAACGAGCATCTACACAAAAAGACACGCTGGGATGGTCATAAATAGCGATTTAAGGTTTACGGCGAGACCAGCCGCGCGCGAGCGCTCGCGGGCGCGAGTACCCGCGCGGTCTACTAACCTCGAAAGCACTGTCACTGGACAAGTGGCTCTTTCACTGAATTTCCTCGCTTTTGAAGGCGCCGCGTTGCGCCTCGCTCACGCCTCTTGATCTGCATGTTTCGCTTTTGAACGCCTCTCGATCGCGAACGATCGCCGACACGCGACGGGGCCGTGGGTCCCGAAGGCCGAGGTTTCAGTTTTTCCAAGGAACTTTACCACGTCTTGTAGTTATCTTACAATTCCGAAGACGTAGCTTGTGATTTTAGCGAAAAGACGCCCGTACGATGTCTTTGAGACAATGTCTTGAGATCTTACGTTCTCGATTTATAACGTAAACATTGTTTTTGAAGTGTGTACTTTAAAAACGCCTTATCACGTGAGATTGTTTTTAGCGCGCGTAATTTCGGTCGGTAATACAGTTTAAAGTTTATTCATAGTCAGATAATCAATTACCGAGTCGTATTATACATATAGCATTCTTTTATTTAATTTTTCTATCGTTTTGAAAAAAAAAACCGAAATTTTTTTAAGAGATAAATACATATGTCCCACATTTTGATCTAGAACACAACATATTGAACATATATTAAAAGCGCAACATATCAAAATCAAAGAAGAAAAGTTTCGCGAGGTTCCTCGTGAGAATAAATGATAAATCGGTGCGCCAATAATATATTTTGTAATGTACGTAATATAATATTAGTAACAAAAGAATTTGAAATGACATTTGTAATGACAATTTCATTTGTAATAACAATTTCTATTTGTCGAAAATATATAATTATATATAATTAATGTTAATAGGCGTAAAACCTGTTTGCGCGCGCACACTCGCATATGCATACGCAAATATACACACAGAGAAGATATCTCATAAAGCTAGCATCAACTATGCGCGATTCGTAATTCGAGGGTTCATAATTCGCTATTTGTATGAGATTCCCGAACAGTGCGAATGGGAGAAATATTCATTCGAGTTCTCGCTCGTTGTTTAAAATTCATGCCAATTCGCCGGAGCGGTTTCTCTTGACGAATCAACTAACAGTAACATATTAATTATACCTAATATAGTACGCAGTAGCAATCGACGTACTATATAATTAATGTTATTAATCCGCTAACTGAAAAGATGATAGTTGTGTCACGAGCATGCATGATCGTGCGCGAGAACAGTAATTTATTTCATCATGCGGCGCGAGGAAGAAGCGTTTTTTTTTTTTAATATCTCGTTCACGATGTCGTGAATCGGCGACTGACAAATGAGACGAGTTTTGCGCTAGAGTTTCATCAAGAATCGCGGCTATACGACCAGATGACCCTTTCAAGATCTAATCTCCTACCTGCGAAAACGAGTTTCGAAATTTCTATCTCTTCTCGAATAAACGATAAGCGCGCGTATGGCATTACATTCGTATGTTGATTTATGAAACGTTGATGGATCAGATGCAATGAGCTGCAGTGGAAAGCTACGAGGAACAAAAAACAAGAATAAATTTTTCATATTATTGTATATTGTATATAACACAGTTAATTATAATAAATTATAACTATATAGTGCATCCTAAAATTACTTTATATTTTTGTACAAATGTTAATACTTCAGAGCGTTCTTCTTCTTCTTCTTTCTTCATTGAAAGAAAAGAGAAGAGGAATGCTTCGAAGCACTTTGTAGCGTCAAGTGGCCAATGTGCTACCATTGGGGTTTAAAAACTCTAACCTACAAATCTTTCTGGATCTGTCATTGCTGGTGGATTTGGATACAGAGTTTCGATAAACAAACAGATATATCCGTCGTCAAAATCAAAGTCGAAACTATAATACGCTTTCGGATGATTCGTGATCTTTGACAATTTCCACGAGCCAGTTATGAAAAGACACCTGCAGTCCGCGTGTCACTGAATGTAACTCACTGAATGTAATCCATCGCCAATTGTTACTTTTACGAAAAATTCAGCTGAGAAGATGGTGCTAAAATAATCTACGAAATTATTCCAAACAGGTCGTTGCTACGCTTCTGACAAACGGCGAGTCTCCCCTCTACTTTTCTCTAAATGAAAAAATGTCAGCTGTACTTTTCTATACTTTGTTTTATCTTCTGATGTCCGGATGTATAATCTATCCGCCGACGGAATTTGTCTCAGCGGGACTGACCGTCAAAGATGTCTTCGCAAATTGGCTTGGCAGTGAGAATGAGTTTTTCGTACAGTATCACATCAGGCGGAGCGTAGCCACTTTGCTTCTGCATTCTGCACTACCTCTGGGTAATATATGTTTTTTTTCTTTAATTATATCCAATTGTATCTGCTCTACATCATTTTTACAAGCGTTTACTGGTGTACAATCCTCTCTTTGTACAGGCTATGTTCTAGGATTGCTCTTCTTTGATCACATAGATGCCGAAAAGCTGTTGCTAAATGATGGAAATTATCTTGGGCCGTTAATCGTTCTCTGTGCGACGATTGTTCCGCTTTACACGCTAAACAAGGTCTTCGAGTGGTCTGTGAACAATTGGGCCACTCATCCGATAGCAAAGAATCTGTCTGTGTACGGCAATAATAATACTCCATGGACATCTGTCGCCTCGGACATTAATACAGAGTATCGAAGGTTCGTTCAAATACCTAGCTTGTACTTGGGAACGTGAATCTCACGCATACGCGTGTATGCTGTAAATACATGTATTTATACTAAAATAACCATTTCATTTTAGAATAGATAAAATCGTTATTGTCACAAATAGCGTAACTCGTGTCATAGCGACGGACAATTGGATTATTAAGATCACACCTTATAAATTCCAAGTGGCACATCAAAGCGACGCGACCTTAGTCGTGAATAAGAGCGACGTCCATTTCATGTCGCCCACAACGAGAGATCAAGTTCAGTTCATCAATATACAGGTATTTCTCGTAGCTACACACAAATCGCTACCGATTGTCCATGATCCACTGATCTACGTGTCGTTTTTCCAGGTGAAACCCATGCGAGCTATGGCACAGGAGTTCGACATAAGATTAAACGCATTAGATTTTAAGGATCTGCAGGACAAAGTTTCACGGCCAATTGCTGTACTGCACAATATAAGGTTTCATAGAACCTTGCTCGATAGATTTATCGACACTTTCAAAGAAGAGGTCGATAAAAATCCATTCTACGATACTGCCGAGGTATCAAGTGGCACGGTTGTTATCGCCACAATTATTTTGATTTCTCTTCTCGTCTGTTTGTCTTCAATATACTTCAATTACATTGATTCATACATATATAGGAGTTAGGTCAATGCATCGGATGCATGCAAGCGTTGTCGAATGTTAAATTGAACAGATTGTGCAACAGTACCGAAAATAGAGACGTTGACGACTGCACGACGTGTTTTTGCCGTCCAATGTGGTGTATAGAGTGTATGGCGAAATGGTCGGTAAATTTTTACTATAATTTATTCGTGATTACTCCTATTTATATCATACATTCAGATATCGTGTATTGTTAATATTATTATTATCATTACTTGAACAGGTTTGCCTCGAGACAAGATGAGGACACACCGGAAACGTGGTTGTCCTCCAAATGTACCTGTCCTCTTTGCAGAGCACGATTCTGCGTTTTAGATGTGTGTCTTGTAAGAAATCCTAATGATTAATTCAAATAATGTGTACTATTTTGAAAAATCCTTATTTGTATCAATCTTTTTTAAATACAATTTTTAAAAGAACATCCAAAATTTATTTAAGCAACACATTTTTATACGTAAACTACATGTTGTTTTCATGATGTTAACACATATACAAATTAATAGGCAGGTCAACTCTTTTGCGAGATTAATAACTAATATGATAAACCAATTTATTTTATTCGCACAAATTGATAAACATCAAGCATTATGAAGTTTGACATACATAAAGATTACTATCATTTTATTATTAATAAATAGTTGCTAATTCACATTAGAAACTTATGAAAAGCTTTTCATCAATCTGTCTTACGTGTCACTGTACGACAATACGGTATGCAATCGGTATATACAATGATAAGTCGGTGATACTTTACGTAAAATAAATTATTTACAGAAGACTCATTGTATCATGAGTCTAGGTGCAATATTCATTGCCATTAGTTCCTGGAAGAGCAACTTTGCCGCGTACGGCAGCCTAATTTGTGAAATTTGCGTTTTGTTTTTGCATCCCTTGCATTCGAAAGTGTTGTTTCGCAAATTCGCTATAGCGATTAAACCACAAAAATTACATATGTGAATTCTATATGGATCTGATACTTCAAACAGACGTTCTCGCAGAAACTGCGCCGCGCCATGAGAAATTTGACAATCCCGTTCCATTTCTCCGAAACGAAGTCCACCATCCCTGGATAAACACATAGTTATATGTATATGTATTACATTTGAATCGATATGACAGATTACAATTAAAGTAATAAAGATAATAACACATAATTACCTCGCTCGACCCTCCATAGGTTGTCTAACTAAAATTTGCACAGGTCCTCTCGCTCTACTATGGATCTTATCGTCCACCATATGCTTCAAACGTTGATAATACGTCGGCCCCATAAAGACTTGCGCGAGGATCTTATGACCCGTGTGCCCGTTGCACATCATTTCGTTTCCTCGCAATTGGTAACCGTACTCTTGCAAAAGCGTGGAAATCTTTTGCACGTTCACAGCGTCGTTAAACGGCGTGGCGTCACCAATCTCTCCTAAAAACGTATCAAATTTGTACAAGAGCATTGTCCATCTCAAACCCAAGTATTGCTAAGTGTTACCGTTATTACCTTTATTGGCAGAAACTTTTCCTTGGATGCACTCGATCAAGTGACCGATAGTCATACGAGAAGGGATAGCGTGAGGATTGATAATAATGTCCGGTGTAAGACCTTCGCAGGAGAACGGCATGTCTTCTTGCCGGTACTGAATTCCGCATGTACCCTTCTGCCCGTGACGCGACGCAAATTTATCGCCGATTTGCGGGATACGTACACTGCGCACTCGGATCTTGCAGAATTTATATCCTTCGCTGTTCAACGTCAGCATCACTTGATCGACTATACCGGTCTCGCTGTTTCGTAAGAAAGTCGACGCGTCGCGTTTCATAAAACGTTTCGTTGTACTATCCAGCTAAAAGGCAAATAGCAAAGAATAAAGCACGTTATCCTCTTTTTCCATCAGAGAGATCTATTTGTTAGAGGATAATTAAAATACAATCACTTTACCTCATCATCCGTTTCCGGCAAAGTAATCGTTTTTCCTATGATCACGTCGTCGCCCGATACTCGAATTCCAGGTGCGATGATCCCGTCATCGTCCAACTTGTCGTATATAGCGTTGCGCATTCCCTGGCAAGTTAAGCGCGAGGGCTTCTCGAACTGCTCCTCCTGGTCGCCGATCTTCTTCGACTCGGACTCCTTGTAGGAGCGATAAAACACCGATCTGAAGAAGCCTCTCTCGACGGCGCTCGCATTCAGAATAACGCTGTCCTCTTGATTGTATCCCGTGTAACACAGGATCGCAACGATGCTGTTAATGCCGGCCGGTAATTCACGGAACCTGAGGTACTCCATGGATCTTGTTGTGACCAGCGGTTTATGAGGGTAATAGAGCACGTGAGCCAAGGTGTCCATGCGCACATGGAAATTCGTAATGTACACCCCCATAGCTTGTTTACCCATAGCACTCTGAAAAACAACTTTGTGTATTAGATCTCGTTAAAGACGTTAAACGGTAGAGAGAAAAACGTAGCGACTGAAATCTACGCATGATACCTGATAAGTGTTCCTAGGGCTCTGATTATGATCGGGGAACGGTATAATAGAAGCGCACACGCCCAAGATCATCGCCGGATGAATTTCGCAGTGCGTATACGTCGTACAATATGCGTATTCTTTGTCCTGTCGGAGATCATCGGGTGACATAGCTATCATGACAGTTTCTTCCTCCAGGGTGTCTATGTATTCCACTACTCCGCTACCTACTAATTCCTGCCACCTGTAACACACACACACAAATTGATCATATATCGAGCGCGACATTCGTAAAAGCAGACGAATGGAAAGCGGGAATATCCTAGATGCTTACCCGTCGTTATTGTAATCTCTTTCTTTCAACATGTTAATATGCCTCTTCTTCAGCAGCAAATTTTGACCTTCTACTATGAGCAGAGGTCTACTGATCCTACCAGCGTCCGTGTATATCCTTATCTCGCGGTCTCTAATATCGCGGACCATCGATACTTCCGACACGATGATGTCCATCTGCCTTCTCAGTTTGCGTAGAGTGGCCATCAATTGATCCGGATCGCGATGGATGCCGACCCAGCATCCGTTCACGAATATCTTCGTAGCGTCGGCGATCGCGCTCGGGGCTATCTCCTCAAGGTTCTCCATGGACCACTCCTCCAAGAATTCTAGGATAGGCGAGGGCTGCGAGCCGACGCTTATGTACGCCATCAGCGCTAGATTCTTCACCAGTCCTACAGCGGCACCCTCGGGGGTCTCCGCGGGGCACAGCATACCCCACAATGTGTTGTGCAGCTGACGTGGCTTGGCAAGTTTGCCGTCTCTTCCGATGGGCGAATTCACTCGTCTCAAATGCGACAGCGTCGACGCGAAGGTCAATCTGTTCAATACCTGCGACACCCCCGCCCTCGCCTGATGCGCCTTCTTCTGATCGCCCCAGTTACCCGTGGCGAGCGAGTATCTCAGACCGTCCGTGATGATTTTCGTCTTGATAGCCAGCTCGAGATTGAAGTCCTTTCCCCGATCTATGAATTTCTGCGCGTACAAGCGTACCTCCTTCATCAGATTTTTGAATAGACCTCGGAACAAAAACGCCAGCAGAGGCCCGGCCAAGTCCAGTCTCTTATTACCGTAATGATCGCGATCGTCCAATTCCCTTCGTCCCAGAGACGCCGACAGCAATCTGTGGACCATATAGCCGAGGAAATAAGCCTTTTTAGTTTCGCAGAAATCGCTTATGCCGACGTGCGGCAGCATCTCCTTCTGCAGGATTTCTCGGGCGTATTTAATCCGCTTCTCCTTGGTCACTCCCGGCTTGGCGCCTCTAGTACCGATAAAATTCAAAGCGACGTTCTGTTCCTGTATGACGAAAGCCTCGTCCAAGGACGGCTTCACCATTTCCATCATCTCGGGATCGTCAAAATCGTAAATGATATGTTCGAGGATATCGCGATCGGCCACAAATCCGAGGGCTCGAAAAACCACCATTATGGGGATCTCCTGCTTGATGTAAGGAATAATGGCGATAATGCGTTGGCCTATAGCGGACTTTTTAATACTGGCACCGCTCTTGGCCATCATGTTGATCCACAAGGTCGAGGTCGGACGCGAACTGTGTTCCAGGCAGGAACGGATTTCCGCCTTGTAGGCGTACTTCCCGTCCTTCATGCTGAACACGTAAACGGTGTTTGTAGCCATTTTCTCCTGGGCTATAAGAACCTTCTCCGAGCCGTTAATGATGAAATATCCACCGGGATCCAGCGGGCATTCGTTCAGTTCCGTCAAGTCACGATCGGACAAACCGGCGAGCAGGCAATACTTTGATCTCAACATAATCGGTATTTTCCCGATAAATGTTTTTTGATGCTGCGTCTCTACGGGGTCTTCGCCGTCCTTCTCGATCGTCTTGGTGATATCCACATACAACGGCGCGGAATACGTTAGATTTCTTAATCTGGCTTCATTGGGCATCATGGGAGACGGCGCGCCATCCTTCTCCCAATGGGTCGGCTTCGACAAGTAAATCTGCTCGAATTTTAACAAATGTTTCACAGGTTTCTCTATCTCGCCCGTGGTGTGCTGCGCCTCTGCCTGCAATTCTATCTGCGGCGAATCCTCCACGATACGCTGAACGGACATTTCGATAAATTCATCGAAGCTATCCAGCTGCTGCCGTACAAGTCCTTTCTCGTCGAAGTACGCATTGATGAGGATCCAGCAGGCTTCTTGCCAAAGTTTGGACGAGATTTCGTCCGCATCTTCCTCATCATATTGACCTGGAAATAAGTAAAAGTAGCATTTTAGGGATTTTTTTAAATTAAGCAGGTTCCAACTGCTCAGCCAGCATGAAAGCCTGTAAAGTTTGAAGTCAAGCCAGCAAAATAGCTAGCGACACTGTTCATACAGCAATAAGCACACAAATCCAGCAGGCCTATTCTTGATAACTCTTGATGAGAGTATCATTATCGTTATATTGTTGTTGCACAGTTTTTTTTTGTCGTATATTATACCTGTGCGATGACAACATAACAATGCCGACACTGTTGTTTAGAGTTACAGAATAAGACTGCAGCAATCCTGCATGAGCAAACTGAACAAAAGTGTATAAAACTATAAAAAATAGCACTTATAAGTTTATAAATACAATTAATATTAAAGTAAATCTAAAATAATAAATGTACCATACATGATACTTTTGCATAAATCAATTATATAAGATTTCATCGACATGTGGATCAAATTTGATGAAAATTTCACTTTGGTATTGACAGCAAAGATGAGCGAATTAGATTCGGTATTCGATGTGTTAACAAAAGTTCGCAAAACTCAAAAGGCAGAAAGGCAACTTTGATAATAAATATCGTAGAATTTCTTTAAAAATTAGCGGGAGTAAAAGATTCAAGCAAAAGTATTGGGAATATCATAAAGAAAGTGAAGACCGCAAAATTGCGAAGGTTTACGAGATATCCTAACCTTAATTTAATTCTAATTGTTTTGGTTCACTTACTGTCTTCGAGACCGAATATATTGCTCATTTTTTCTCAGCGTGCGAAATACGCGATTTCGGGATGTAGCTTCCACGTTAGTCGCAATTTTTCTTGCAATTTCTGCTAATGGAGCACGAATAAGCACAAATCAACGCCAAACACCCGGCGAAGATGCACGCTGAAGCGATATGGCGACACTGGCGACGACGACGACAAGCCGACAATGGTCGCGTACGGCAGACCAAACCGCTCAGTAGCAGTCGCACGTGATTGGCTCTTACTGTTAGAACCAACCAATCAACGCGGAGTGTTGATAAGACGAACTCAACAGTTGTGTCTGCTGAACGCGCCCAATGGCTGCGTTCGGTAACGTCGGGTACACACGGATATAGTTTCTTCTCCTTCTAACTCGCTAAGACAGAAAGAGAAGGGAGTATACTCGTGTGCACTCGGGTGACGTTTCCGAACGTCAATATGGCGGTAGTCGCGTAGTGAGAGGTGGGAGATGCTAAACATGCGCGTCAACAACAAAACGCGAATCCAAGATCCAAAGTAGTATAATTGAAGTTTTTGTTGTTGCTGAACTCTTCCTCTGTCTTTACATTCAATGTAAACAGGCGGAAACTTGTCATTTTTTTTTTTAAATCTAAGTGGTTACCGAAAATATTTTAATAATGACTACCGACGTGGTGGAAATGTTAAAAGAGCCAAGAATGATAAAAATCTGTGCCCCGATGGTCAGATATAGCAAGTGAGTGGAGGCAATATTCTTTGACTTACGCATTGCGCGTGTATTATATTAATTAACTTCGCACTTTTTTCTAGACTACAGTTCAGAACACTTGTGAGACGGTACGGATGCGACATATGCTTCACACCCATGATCCTGGCGGACTCGTTTGTGCAATCCTCAAAAGCTCGGGACAACGAATTTACCACGCACGAAAAAGATCAGCCACTGATCGTTCAATTTGCGGCTAAGACTGTAAACGACTTTGTCGACGCTTCAGAAATGGTTGCGCCGTAAGTCACAAATCACAGTTTGTATACATTTTATAAATTTTGACGGTACAAGTGTACTCTTGTTTTTCTTGCGTATTTTATTCCTCTAATTAACAGATATTGCAACGGTGTAGACCTGAACTGTGGCTGTCCGCAACGCTGGGCCATGCAAGAGGGATACGGGGCTGATTTGTTGAGAAAACCAGAGCTCGTCAAGGATCTGGTGTCACAAGTCAGAAATCGTATTCCAAGGCCGTTCACCGTTTCCGCAAAGATACGTTTGTTGAAAGATATACGCCAGACGATAGCGTTGTGCCAAACTCTGGAGAAGGCCGACGCCTCGTTCTTGACGATTCACGCGAGGACTCCCGAGATGCGTAACGAACCGATCGATTTGGACAAGCTGAAGCTTCTCAGGGATCACGTACGGCTGCCCCTCGTGGCGAACGGTGACGCGAAAAGCCTGGAGAGCGCGGAATCCTTGTTCAAGGAATCCGGATGCGAGGGGGTGATGTCCGCCAGGGGTATTTTAACTAATCCGGCGTTGTTCTCGGGACTCTCCGCTACTCCGCTCGCCTGCGTTCAAGATTGGTTGGACATTACGTCGACCGTGCCGACTGAATTTCAGTGTTTCCACCATCATCTGGTATTCATGTTGGAAAAAATCTTGCCGAGGACGGAACGAATGTTGTTCAATAGTCTGCAAAATAAATCATCCGTGTTGGAGTTTCTGGAAAGTTATTACAACATAAAACCAAACGCGTCCGATTCGATGGAATTGACTAGGTGTAATTTTAGTGCTTCGCGTGTACGATGTAAAGAAAAATATATTAATTGTTGGGAGGACGACTCGTCTACCGATTTTCTAGGCTGTATATTTAATACGGATTCGTAAGGAGAAGCTCGGGGATGTTGTCGAGCCTCGCGAAGTTACGGTTTCGCAGTTTTCGCACATGTTTTACGTCTTGTCGAATAATAAACTTGAAAAACCCGCTACACGTTACCTAGTTATTATCTAGTTCCTTTCAGATTTCTACTGGAGGCGGTGGAATGTATCAAACTGTCTGAAGAAGGACGGAAGACCTCCCTAGTTTTCCTTTTCCGTTTTTTTCGTTTCTGTTTTACATTAAGTTTTTGTTGACGTTATTACTTGCAATTTTCTCTCGATATTTTGAAAGAAACTCAAGTCACAAATATCGCGGTAACGTGCAAGATTATTATTACAAAGCGACGAACTTTGGAGAATGAGTTACAATACACGTAAGCGCAAACGCCTTTTGCTCTGTGCATTGGCCTAAATATTTTGCACTACATTTGCATTTCTTGATCATCGTGATTAATTCAAAACTGGCAGAACTGTTTATTGCAAAATTTCTAACTGCTCAATTTATAGTCCTTAATTTAATATTTCTCTCTCTTCCCATGTATTAAAACAAAATTATTTATTTATTTGTTCTATCCATGTCAACAAAATTATGCAGATATTGATAAGTTAATCGGTAATTTAGTCAAAATTGTCCGAAGTCATTAGATTTTAGGATAACGACTTGTACGTGTCATATATACGACAAAAGGAAAGGATTACAAGTCAGCGTATTTGCAGGTCTCACAGAGGAATGTCCTTTGACGAAGGAGAGAAGCTACGGGTACCGACTCTGTGCCTACTGCGGCAATGGGCTGAAATTCATCATATTCTGCTTTATCGCGTTGACTTTTGCCATCACCACCATGCTGGTGTTGCAAATTCTTTACACCGAAAGTATACCGCAGGTATAGATACTAAAAATAGAAAAGAGGGCAACGAAATAATAAAACATTCTGACAATATCCTCGTCTCGTTTCAGAGCAGCCTTCACGGTGCTCATGGAGCAGTTGCCACGGATTATTCCAATTGTTCCCAAATTGGTACCAAAATACTAGCCAGATCAGGCAATGCCGTCGATGCTGCGGTAGCAGCGACTATTTGCATGGCTGTGGTAGCGCCTCATAAAACCGGTCTTGGCGGGTAAGATATTGGCTGACTGATCTTCATCGTCGTCCTTTCTAAATCTTGATTTTGTTTCCAGAGGCGGTTACATAATGATATATAATTACAAAAATTACACTCATCCGATTGTTATTGATTTTGCAAGTAATACAACCACGGGTAAATGCAATTTTGCGCATTGATTTAACGTGTATGACATATAAAGAAAGAAAAATATATGTTACTCACACAATTTCTCTGCTTCAGGTTTCTTTGCCGAGGCTGGAATACGTTTGCCAGCTCTGCTAAAAGGATTAGAATTTGCTCAAAGGTCGTATGGCAGTTTGGCATGGCGCGACGTCGTAGAACCCGTCGTTGAGTTGACTCGGGAAGGATTCGTTATATCTAAGGATCTTGCGGACGAAGTGGCGAAGAATACAGATTATGAGATATTTTACGCCGGGCCTTTGAGTCCAGGCGATAGACTGCAATTGCACGAACTTACAAGGACGTTGGATATTATAGCGCACTACGGTGCAACGGGTAAATGTATTTTGCAACTCTGTGAATCGTAGATACCTAATTCTCATGCAACTTTGTCTTGATTTTCTTGAACTGCACGATTGGATTATTAATATTAAAAATTTTCTTTTAGCGTTATATAACGGTACCTTGTCCCAAGAAATTCTACAAAATACTACGCTCCGTGAAAGATTGCTGCAACAATTGGCGAGTTACGAGCCTACCGTAACGATGGCGAGGAGCACAACGTTACATCGCCATACAATTTATTATCCGTCGCACGCGTCTTTTATGCAAGAGGTGATCGAAGCACTGGAAAACCTTCCAATTTTAGCAGGAAATGCATCTACTATAGAATCTCAAGTTCTTGTTGCTCAAACGTTGATGAATGTATTTCTACAGTTTTTTCAAAACTTGCAACATGGTGAGACACGTACTATTTTTTTTCTTTTTTTATTATCACAGATCTGCGCGTAATTTTCTATTAATCTCATAATAATAATTTTAGACGTGAAAAAAGAAACGTACACTGGAGTCATGGCAATGGATTGGCAAGACACCTACGTTACCATCTTATCGTTAGTAACAGGACGCAATTATATTTCTATACATCTATTAGATAACTGAACGGTCTCGTTGCACTAACATGTTATAAATGATGCAGTGGTCTGAGTTCACCTTTCGGTTCCGGGAACAGAATGGCTGGATTCTTTTTGGACAATATCGATGACAATGATTTGTCCACGTTCATCCCTATTATTTTTCATTACGATGGAGGAATATGCGGATTGCGTGGAGTGCTCGGTTCGAATGATATTTTTCTTAACGGCCAAATCCTCTACAATCTTATCGTGCGCGCACTAAACGTTTCTGCCGCGATAGAATATCCCAGGTATATAAGAAATTTAATAATCTCAAATAAATAGGCGTGAGGTATATTTACAACGTATCAATTTATTCAATCTTTTTATAGGTACTATTTTGTCTCTGACGGTATGGTGATTGAAGATAATCAAAGACACTCGATGGAGGCTGCGTTGCAGGCTCGATTGTATTCCATGATATCGCCGTTGTCTCACGACGATAGCTCATCCATGAGAAGCGTAAACGCAATTGTCAAAAGGAAAGATTCACTATCGAGTCACTCGGATAGTCGTGGAAATGGAATTGCATCACGATTTTAAGCCATATACGCATTGTTAAGAGCGTATACACAAAAGATTAGCAATCTCCGAGAAGTTTGGAGATTATGTAATACTGTGATATTAGGGATAATTTCGGCTACACAAACATTTGTGACATGAAATAGTTTGTTTTTTAAACGTCATGTAGTAAACAGGCTAGACTGTAAACATCATAAACTTAATATTTAAAATATTTGATACTATAATACTGTTTTAAATGCAGAGATATTTTATACATATTTATATACATATATATATACATACTTTTGCAAAACTGTCGAATAAACTTCTGCAGTTTGCATGTACATGTAAAGAATAGCATCTCTTCCATATGATATCTCCTTAAGAGAACATTTATATACATATATTTATATACGGTTGCGTAAAATAATACTTTATAAATATAAAAACATTTTAATAAAATTGCTACGCCTCATTACCAGTTGTTAGACTTTAAGTTGTTGCGTCTCGATTTTGTACTCTTTACTCAACTCCAGTTGCCTGATCCTCGCGTAAAACCCACTGGCAGTGAGGACAACGATATTGCTTAGCCACCAGAGAAACGATTTCTTTTCGTTAAACCAGTAAGTCGCTAAAACCGTTTGGGCGCATGCTTTCGCGGTACCGCTAACGTTATGCGTCAAAGGAGATGTGACTTTTATTTGAAGCGCGGTGAAGTATCCGATGGCGAAGCCGAATACACCGCCGATCGTCATGGCAGTCCAGAAAAGGGGATGTCCAAGCTTCTCGTAATTATACACGGTTGTATGTTCACCGCTGATTATCATTAGCGGGATGAAGATGATAATGCTGTAGACATTGTTATAATAGGAAAGTAACCAGATGTCCTGATTTACGACCGGGAGCGTCTGTTTCATGCGGATGGAGTACAAGGATAACGACAACGATCCAAGCACGCCGAACAGGGTCCCGAGAACGGACAGGGAGCCCGCTACATGCTCCTGATCCACCCCTAACCAGAACCCGGCAATAATCACCGCGCAGCATGCTATGCATTTCAGAGACGTCGTTTGCCCTGCAAACTTTCGCTGATTAGTTACTCCGATAATTTCCACTCGGTTTAGACGGATTTGTTCGCGTAGGATTCTCACCGAGTAAAATGTAGGTAAACACAACGTTAAATACTGTCGTTAGCGAACGGCCCACATAGTAAAATGCGACGCCGACGTGTTTCAGGCACAAGTTGTTAGTCGCTATCATTGCGGTGAACAGAATTGATAATGGCAGTACCTATAAAAAATTTACAAAACATAAAACACTTTATATCTTCTCTTTCAGCCATAAACATTGTCAACTGTTGTTGCAGAGAAATCACAAGATTTAAAGTTACATTCTTTTATATATTCTAATCAAGAGTTCATCTTTTTCTGTTAAATTTATTAAGTATCTATTTTTTTTTTAATTTAAAGTAGATAAAATTTATATGCAATGATTTTCCTCCAAATGGAATAATTAGTTTCCAATCATTTGTAACAAAACAAAAAAAAAAAAAACAATTATTACATTTACGTTGTACAATGTTCCTAAAGCGATTTACATACCTTTTTCAAAGTGTCTCTTTTAAATGGACTACCATCCGCAATTTCAATGTAGTCTGGGAACCAGTGGGACATTTTGTGTAAAGTAACACAGATAGCTACGCTTACTATACATTGAAACCAAGTTACAAACAGAGGAGCATCCAAATTCACAGTGTCACTGGACAGGAGCGCTTTGTTCATGAATACAGTCAGGATGGACACTACCCTGAAAATTATTTAAAAATGCATTTAAAGAAAAGAGCCCTTTGACCGAGAAATTGGTGGAGACTTTGAATTACAAAAATAATTATAATTATATATACTCTTTGCATCCTAAGACAAGGTCAACTTCTAATATATTTAAATATATTTAAATGTATAAAAATATATTTAAGGCAGGTTGAACGATATGTGAGCGACTCGATATCATTTTGTGACTTACCAATATGCTGCGATCACAAATGTGATATACATGTACTTTGACGCCAGTCCCTTTTCCAGTGGCATCTTGACAAAGTTTCTGGCACAATTTCTAGGACAATAATCTCGGCTGGATGCCGAATAATCAAGCGGCTACTGTAATGGACAATCATCCGCATTGATATGTCAAATTATTGTCCCTCGCATGTTGCTGCTGCTGTTTGCGAAATTGGTTCTACACGGTTGAAATGTTTCAACCGAGCGGTATAAAATAATTTTGGGATTGCAATTTGGTGTAATTTAATAAAATGTAAATCCGTATTCTAAATTGCCACATCTATGTGTCTGTCACTAAAGCGTAGTGATAATTGATAACAGCGTTATCGGTGATGAAGAAATTATGCTCGATGTCATCTGTTTTTTCTTTTCCGTTTTAACGCACGGTACTTTTGAGTGGTATCTTCGGAAAAGAGGCAAATTCAATATAAATCTAATATAAACAAATAGAAATCCTGTAAAATTAATTCTTGCTTGGGACACGTTATCAAACTCCAATTGACTCCGGCTAAACGCGGCGTGCGGCGTTCTGTCAGTGTCAGATGTCAGATACGATTTAGATTATATAATATATAGATGGTACTCTCTCTTTTCTTGGTGCTGATGTCGATGATAAATTGGATTTTCGATTCGCATGCGGCCCGCGATACAATTAATAAAATAATCGCGACATACGAATAGAATAATTCTACATTTAAAAAACCCGTAGAAAACTGTATCGGTCGGCTTCTCCTATTCTAAAATCATCTTTTTATTCTCTTTATCCGCTTTACCCCGAAATTTTCTCTCGCTCTACTCTCATTCCATGTTCTACGTGGCGCATGCGCAGAGCGGAAATGTGCGGCGCACGTGACAAATGTTGATGGTCAATCGCAACGTGGTCAAACTAGAGTGCGTTCCGATTCCCCACCTGAGTGCTGAAAATCTATAGTGCACGTGACATATACTATAGGATTTTTAGCACTCGGGTGACTCGGGTGGGGAATCCGAACGCAGCCCTAGGGGACGCTCTGTGATTTTAATTTTTGGCGCTGGCTCTGGCAGGTTTTAGCGCGCTTTCGACAGGTTGATAGGTCGATAGGTTAAGGCAAGTCGTATTATATCGTTTATTTTGATAATGGATATAAATGTAGGAAAAGGAGCAATTAAAAAGCGTGAAGTTAACAAATTCCAAGCTTCATGGCTAAACGAAAACATTTTTAAAGGATGGTTGGCTTGTTCGGAAAATAACGCACGTTGTACTGTATGCAATGAGATCATCAAATGTTGCAAAACGGATCTAATTGAACACTCACAAATGGCCAAACATATCGAAAACGTAAATTCAGGGAAAGCGATTGATAATGCTAACAACACATCTATGGATTTGTCATATGAAGATAGAGTTAAGCGAGCTGTTGCGACATTTTGTGCCGAACATGATATCGTTGGAGACGCCGCAGATGATTTGGAAAAATTGGCAAAGGATATTTGTAAATATCCTGAAGTTGCGCGAAATCTTTCAATAAATCACATAAAAAAATTACTAAAGACAAATTACCCAAATTACCAAAATTACTGAAAACAAAAAAATTCTTAATTTACAGTCCAGTAGATTTTCGATTTTCATCGATGAAAATTCAGATAATTCGGCACAAAAATAATATGCATTCTCATTCGATATTTTTCTCCTTCAAATAAGAAAGTCGCGACGGAATTATTAGAAGTAATATCTTCAGACGCCAGAAATTATTCCACGAGTAAACTCTTCAAAGCTTTCAAAAGTCTTTTAGAACAAAAAGATATTTCTATTAAAAATCTTGTCGGAATATCCTGCGATAATTTTAATGAGCCAGCTACGATTTAGTTTTCGAATGGCAGATTTTGGCATCAGTTTTTGATGAACGACAGAAGCAAGAATTAGCCTCTTTAAAGATTGATGAAATGTAAAGCAAAATAACTGAATATGAAAATTGTAATAAGGAAAGATTCTTTCCAAATTTGGATTTATTAGTTGAGGCAGTTCTTTCTTTTCCTCTCAAATTCTGAAGTCAAACGAATCTTTTCTGTACTACTAACAGATGTAAAAATAGAAGATGAAAGAAACTGATTATTCATTATGATGATATTACTTCTGATACTTGCGTAGCTCAAAGTTAAGCTTTCAAAATGTTCCAAGTATTTTCTCACATAATTTTAAGATGTTTTGAAATTATTTTTATTTGTTTAATTTTATTAGTGTTGAGGCAGTTCTTTCTTTTCCTCCCTCAAATTTCTGAGGCCAAACGAATCTTTTCTGTACTACTAACAGATGTAAAAGTAGAAGATGAAAGAAACTGATTATTATTCATTATATGATATTACTTCTGATATTTGCGTAGCTCAAAGTTAAGCTTTCAAAATGTTCAAGCATTTTCTCACATAATTTTAAGATGTTTTAAGATTATTTTTATTCGTTTAATATTAT
The DNA here is from genome assembly GCF_003070985.1 of Temnothorax curvispinosus. NCBI lineage: Eukaryota > Metazoa > Arthropoda > Insecta > Hymenoptera > Formicidae > Temnothorax > Temnothorax curvispinosus. The sequence continues at coordinate 9,025 of NW_020220469.1, read as the reverse complement.
TAGTTTCTTTCCAAAAATTAGAAATTAAGATTATTTTTATTTTTATACCAAGCGAAGTGTGTGCGTGTGTGTTTATAATTTTGTAACACAAAATGTACTTTTATTTAATGATTATTAGTAAGAAAAGAATTATTTCTGTCTAACTTGGTATGTTTTCGTATATTAAATAATACAAAATTGATTTTGTTTATATTAACAAAGTAATGCTGAATTTCTTTAGAAGGACATTTACATATGAAAGATCTTTGTTAGAATAGTTGTTCGAAATCACATTAAATAACATTATGCAATTGTTCTTCAATCATTTCATTTTATGTCAATATAATAAATTTTAAGAATTAGTCTTGATTCTCTGAAATCTGTTCGTCGATCATCGACAAGAATCCGTCGCTCTAAAATGTAAAGAAGTTTTGTTTGAACACGAGTCTTAAAGCGAGACGCAGTAGTGTGTAAGTCGCTCGAGACCGACAAGAATTTTCTGCGTGTCTGATCCATGCTGGCAGATCATTACTCTAACAAAAGGCTGCCGGTGCGATTGTGTTTTTCTGCTTTTACCGTCTTGCGGAAACGAAAATGGAGTTGGCCAGTAATCTGAAGCAGATCACGGTATGCTTCCCATCGTCAGCTCCCTTGAAGCCATCGGACGTCTTATCATGAAGCGATCTGTTTATCCATTTTGGTGGGACTGCTCGAACTACATGAATGGAAAACTACAATTGTGATACTTCTGAGCCACCTTCTTCGGATGTCCTGAACGCGTTCCTCGAATGTTGTGTGCGAAATCTGGAGTTTCATCCAAAGTTGACTCTAGCTCAGTAGATGATAACAAGCGGTTCTTCATCTCGTTCTGCTAGATGTGTCCTCTGTCAGAAGGCCAAGCGACGACACATTTTCTTTTGTCCGGAATTCATGAAAAAAGACTGTCTGATGAGAAAAAAGAGTTTGCGGACGGCAACAAACCTAAACTATTTCGGCAGGCATCAACTGGCGGATTGTTCATCGCGGAAGAGATGCCTTGCGTGCAAAAGACTCCACCACATGATGATTTACGATGCGATTCCGAGGGACATCAGCGGTTTCAGTTGTGTTCATGTCGAGCACACCGAAACACAAAAATTATCCTCTTCGGGTCCCATCCTCTTAAGGCTCACTAAGGAACATGACTAGTAAGTAAAGATCATCAGACCTTTGTGATCACCTTTGAGTGCCTCAGCATTAGTGCCTCAGCATTAGTGTTGTCCACATCAAAGTGTCTTGAATCACAGCACTAAGGTATTTCTGGTCTTTCAGAGATTCGTGCCGCATCGAGGTCTATGCCACACCGTCTAAAGTACTCTAAAGTGACCGTTGCACTAACTTTATCGGCCTGTACACGCAACTGTGGATCATCTTGGAAGTGACGGTCTGCCAGCAACCACATCAGACGCAACGAGAGTATGGACTGTGGAGTGATGTTTCAACCTACAAGCTATCTCACTTGGAAGGAATCAGGACTTCGAGAAGGAGTCTTTATTAAAGACTTTATTTAAGACAATTAATTAAGACAATTTTGGATTTCACAAAGCTCATTTTGCCCGAATTTGTCTGTGTTCCCGTGCTCGCAAATAATAGTAAATATCATTAATTAGTATTTTAATAGCAAGTGCGCTAAAAGAAAACATCAACCTGCGTAGACATTTATAATCGCTATTTTTATTTTTTGCATTGTCTCGATAGTGCCTCTTTTCTCGAATTTTTTCCTTAATAATTTTGCCCTGCGTGGAGTGTTTATTATATCTACATACGTATGTATATAGAGATTAATCTGTACCATACAAGGGGAAATTACACATATAAATGATAATAAAATGATTATTGCCGGCAAATTTATTTTAAAATTTATACATGATGTGCTACATTAACTCACATTCATTAGAAACTACCTTCAAATCGAAGATATAATAATGAAAAAATAATGTATAGAAATAAACTATGGATAGAGTATGATCACGAATGCGCTTAACCCACGTTCATCTATACGAAATACAAAAAAGAATTAAGTCAATTATTCTTAGCTCTGATCCATTGCGTTTGCTTCGTTCATGTTATTGCCGGTACAGTCCTTTTGTATTATCTCAAAGAGCGGCAACAGTTCCGGCGTGGCCTTAATCTGTCCCACAAATTCGCTCAACGATGGATTTTTATCTGCAAATAAACGTCGCACATATATCGTAAGTTTATGAGTAAGTGAGTGAGAGAGAGGGGGAGGAGGAGGATAGGTAGGTTAAAGAAGAGGCAATGTAAAAGGAGCGGGAGTCCTTTTTGTACCCCGCAAGAAGCGTAAAATAATTACTACTACTATATATCAAATTTCATGCTGTAGGTATATAAATTGAGATCATTTTTAGTTAATTTAGTTCTTTTGAGTTAAAGTTTTAAAAAATTTTATAAATAGATAAATGTTTTGAAAATAGAATTTTATTTAAATTAATTTAATTTTAAAACAATTCTATTTACCTGCATCAGGAATAGTTAACAATGCTGCAACGGCTCTCAACGCAGAGCGTTTCAATTCGTCTTGCTTCTCATACTCCTGCTTCACTGAGTTCGCTTTTACTTTCATCGTGCAAGTACTTTTCAGCGGCTCGACTAATCGCTCCAACCCTATATGATAAACATTGGAGCGTAGGATTATAATATTAAATGTTCTAAAATATCAAGGATTCTAGTACAACTATAAACAATTGTGCGCGATATACTCACTTTGCAAGACTGCAGTCGGGCACAATTGCGCGAGTCGCGCGGTCATGAGATAAGTCAGCATCTTGATGTCATAATGGTCCCTAAGACCGTTCTCCACATGATTTAGAAATTCAAAGACGTCCAGCCTATCGAGACACGAATCCAGCAAGGTGTACATACATTCGAATGCTGCTTTACGAAGGTCCAATCCGTCGTCTACCGTGTGTTTGAAAGGACCCATCTCGACCTCTCTGATTAGTTCTTTCTGTAATGGAAAGTTTATTACATTACGACAAAGTCTCGGTGACAACGGACAATCTGAACTGATTAGTTCAGACTGAGATTTAGTATTTTCTTAGATTTAAATCTTGCTAACCTTGATCTTAGTTTCCGCGTAAAGATGCGGCAGCACTACGTCTAAGAGATCCCGTATCAGCATAGGCTTATTGTGCGCAGCAGAATTAAATGCGACTAGTGCTACCCTACGCACGTTAAGATCAGGATCCTCTAAAGCGACTAAGAAATTACCCATACATTGCTTCAACATGGCATCTATTGGTTGTGGCTGTAAATATTAAATTAGATACATTTGTTAGGGCACTGAATAGCTTGGTGATAAAACAGTTTGTCAAATAAGAGACCGGGTTCAATACCCGATTCTGCAAACTCGCATATAATACAAAAGCTATTGAGCGAAAATATATTATTTCGCTGAGATAGAAGAGAAAAATAAATTTCGAGGTAAACTAGGTAATAAATCGTTGTACTTCATTCCTTAAAGAACAGAAATAGATATGATATATGATACGTCGATATATATGATACTATACGTATAATATAGATGATATTATAAGTTGTGGCTAAGTACCTGATCGGAAATGGTAAATTTAACTGCGGTGACTGTCGTTGTTCTCATAAGAGCTGATGGTGACTTGAGCGATTCTTGCAGTCTTGGTAACAGAGTAGCGGGATCAATTAACGTCAGTTTACCGAGACATTCGGCCACGACGTTACGAGTACCTTCTTCCGTGCATTCGCAATGCCTGTACAAGAGCATCCAGATCGAAGGCACGAAATTCTGCAAGTTTGACACGCCAGATGGACTGGCTGATTGACTTGTAATGATCTGCAAAGACAAATAGTACTTTAGAAATGGATTTTCTATTCCGATGAGCTTGAACGGTAATAAAGACTGTTACTGCACGAATTTTACCTCCTTCAACGAATGCAAAAGCAGATATTGACGTTTGGGCTGCGCCTCAATCTCCTGAAGTATGAAAGGTAGATACTCAGGAAGATTTCCAATTGCGATATTTCCCAACGTATAACTGGCCGCGGACTTAACTTCTTCCGAGTGAGATGAGAATGAATTTAGAATCGTGTGTTTCAATGAATTAATTCCGCTTAAATCTCTGTGGAAACATTATTTCAAAGATAAATCTTTTTTTTCTTATAATACAGTTCATTAGAAATAAATCACAATTCTCTTACACGTGTCTTCCTATCTCTCCAATGACCAGCAAGGCGAATATGTGTTGCGCAACGTTCTGAATATCCGTTGGATTTTGAACGTCTTTCAGCAATTGTTGTACAATGCACTGCGCTTCATCGTGCCAAGTGATTGTCAGGGCGGCTGCACACTTAGCCAACGAGTGATAAGCTTGCTTATGAAGTAGGGATGAAGTAACCGGAACTAGTAACATCGCGAGAAGATCTCTATATCCCAGATCTGGCAAATTCGCTTGAACTAAGGCTTGGAAAAACTCAAGCATTGAATTTAATGCGACACCTGTTTGACAAAAATTCAGTTCAATTTGTATAAGCGTACTGAAATTTCTAATTTGTTTAATGTTAAAGCGAGGTACACCTACCTTGAAGAAGCGGCGACTTTACCAAAATGAGTATTTCAGGCAAGATATGTTCGGAAACCCTGGTCAGGGCAGTTGGATGTAGCTTCGCTATGGTAGTGAGAAGATTCAACGTTAATTGCGCAATGTGCAGATCTGACTCGTTTAGTAATGCAGGTAACTCCGCAGTAACCTGTAAAAAAAAAAAAAATTGGAAATAATCATCCAGTGACCCTTTAAATATTGCACAATACAATATATAGTAAATAACGTTCATACCTTATCAAGTAAATCTGGATGCAGAGCCGAGCTATAATTGCGTACTAATGTATCCAGAAGAGGAAGAGAAGCAAGTTTCAAAGCTCGTTGATTTTTCCTCAAGAAAGACCCAAGAATGGGTATTGCTTCTTCCTACAAAAGGCGACAAAACAGCTTGTAAAGAAAGAATTGTGCAATTTCTCAATCGTATATTTGTACTTTATAAATTTACCATAATCGGTTTCAGATCGACTCTCAGAGGAGACGCGGCTATGCAAGTTAGAGCCTTAACAGTAGTAAGCCTTGTTATCTCGTTGCGCAACCTATCTAGGAAAATAGGTAGGCATACGTGTAGCTTGTCTGACAGAGTATCTCCAAAGTGTGCAAGGATTTGTCCCATGCAAGATATAGCTCTTTCCTTCACCTCTTGATCGATATCCGCCGTTTTGAGCCTCATCAAGGTGCATTGATATATTTCGTTGGACAATGAAGTAAAACCGCGATAGAATGGTTTCTCTATAAGTGGTATATTAATCCGTTATAAATATTGCTCTTGTATCCACGACTGCAAATAAAAATCGGAAATGTAAAATGACTTACCGTGAGGTCTGATAACTTGTACAAGTTGCTGTAACACGAGCAACGCTTCGGCAGCGATCTTGTAGAACGAATCTCCCACTGCTAGTATAATCGGAGGTGCCAAAACGGGCATGTGAACGTGAAACGCTTCGGGTTGATGCGTCACCAATAGCGTATGCACGAAAGCTAAAGTGTCGATTTTCATATTCGAGGAAGAATTCTTATCTCCTAGGGAATATTGTATACCGGGGATCAGTGCTGGAATATGATTAGTTAAAGCTCCAGGCAGAACGAGCACCAGTTCTTTCAGCAAAGAGAAGCAATCCTGTCTCGTTTTGATACTCTTTTCCTTCATCTGACGATGAACTGCCTTCACTATTAGCGGTACTTGTTGTTGCAACAACGAAGTGGGCCCGTCGTCATCGTCCATCGCGTCAGGATCGAGCGCCACGCCAGTAGCCGGCCTCGTTTGTTTCAATAAAGCGATATATGCATGAAAGATGTCTGATTTAACATTTTCTTCTCTTTCTGCAATATTACAGTAAATTTTCATTAATTACTGGATCATGAACAAGATTTCTTAATTAACTGGAGATACCTTCTTTGCATTTTTATAAACAAATTTCGGAATTCAATACGCGCGATACTTGCCTTTAAACCTGGCAATTAATGCAGGAGAAACTCCCTTATAAAGGTCTGATAATAACTCTCTTCTACTGGATACAACCGCTTCTAAACACTTTGCAGCTGCTCTACGAACTTTCCAACTCATATCATCGTCATCGGAATATTCATCCTCCGCATCTTCATCTCCGTCTTCTTCTACGTCCATTGCGGCACCTTCTCCATCAGAGAACTCGTTGACATCATCATCGTAATTATAGTTTGGATCGTATGTAATATACATTAGGCAGATCTCTATAATCTAAAAGATCAAAGATTTTAGTAAACAATATATAAATATCTGTGTAAGGCATAAGATGGATTCAACTTATGTACCTTATTTATGTGCGGCGTAATTTCTTTCGGACATCTATAAACAAAAGATTCAAATGCCTGCAAACAGTATTCTCTCAATTCATCGTCGTCCTCGTTACTGTATTGAACGATCAACGGCATAACGCGCTCTATTTGCTCGCCGAATCTATGGCCCGCTTGCCGGCTGCAATAAATTTAGACACGTCACATGGTAATTTGTTCCCCTCTATCAATTATTCGCACGTAATACAAATTGTCTACCGACCAGATAGAAGCAATGCACTGGATATAGGTACGTATAACGTTCTTCGTCGTTTGAGTTTGAAGACCCTCGAGAAGATGATCCAGCAATTTGTTGTATAAATAATTGTTGCTGGACGTCAACAGGTGACTCAGCGCTACTATAGTGCGTTTACGGACCGCTTGTCGCGGCGAGGAGAGTTGCGGCAATAATGCAGTCAGAATTGTAGGGTGAAATGTGACTAGCAAGGTGCCAAATCGAGACAATAAGTCGGCTACAATATCGAGAGCTTCTAATTGTACGGATACATCTTCTTGCTGTAAATGCATTATACATACATGTATATATATCATCAGTCAGAGATATGAAATTTTACAACAAAAAAATGAGATAAAGATCGTTTACCTTTTCAATAGCGCTGCTTAACTTGTTTGTAACACGTCTACAGACGTTTGCAACTAACGCACTACAACCCACAGGAAGCTCGGAAATAACAGTCTTCAAGCCAATGCTAGAGATATCGCGCAGCTGTTCCTTGTCTGACACCATATTGCTACATAAAGCATCCACAATGGTTTCGACTTGGTAGTCTTTTACTTTGTTGACTAATGGGCCCAAGCTAAAATCGTATATGTTCTTATAATTGTAAAATCCGACAAAGAATCAAAGAAAGATAAATATGTGTAACTCTTTGCGCCTCAATCTACTTTCTTATTTCATTTATTTTAGTAATTTATAACTTTATGCTGTTATTGCATAAAGAAATCAATATGTAGGACACTCTATATGAATAATATATAAAGGATCTTCTAGAAATTGTTTTGGCATGGTATCTAGACAAAGGAATGTACCATTTGACGGCAAGATTTTGTACTTCTCCGTTCTTGTCCTCCAATAACTTAAGAAGCATTTTTACAACTTTGCGCTCAGAATCATCGTCCAGCTTGATGCTGTCCTTTTGCAACTCGCTCATCAAATCGTTAGTTGCCATAAATCTGAAGTCCTTGTCGCTGGACGTCATCTGCAAAGGGAGTATAGGTGCTATCATATTAACAAGTAACAAAAAACAAGGAATTTACCATAAACTAAGATCTTGCTTGTGAATCATATTACAAGTAACAAGTAACAAGAAACAAGGAACATATCATGTAAACATATATAATGAAGATATGTGACACATTAATCATAAAATAATTACATGTTAAAGAACCTTTAAAGGCTACAAACTTTAAAGACATACTGCTCTACATGTGAAAAAATACATATGACTGTCGCTGTTCATGTGCGTTCTACACATATTCACATGAATGCTATATAAAACATCCAGCTTTTTCTGATATGTTAGTAGATGATTAGAATGCCTCCAATCTATAGTTCTACACTACATAACAGTTCCTTATCATAACATAATATTAGGACTGTCGTCCTACAGCCTGTAGATAGAATACAATCTTGTCTGCTCAAAGAAACAAAACAAACCACTTTGATTAGGACTAAACAGATAAACAGAAAATACTCCAAAATCAAGAAATGCCTATCCATGATCGCTTTCCTTATCTTTTTGAATGAACTATTTTGACTCTATATTACTCATATAGTTATTTTTTAACAATATTTTTTAAAAAAATTACCCACGTGGGGTGTCTCTCACATCCCAATGTAACATCAATTTTCATTGTTCCCTTTGATTTACATAAAATTACATTTGCATTAAATAAAGATTGAAAATATTTTACGTATCTTCTAAAGATAAGTACAAGGATGCTTCTTTAATTGCGAAACAAATTGTGCGACGTTCGATCGATAAAAAAAGCTACGATGTGAACTTAGTAGACTTTTATGGCTGGGGTGTAGTCTAAACCCCACGCGAGTCATGGTAGGGTTAACGGCCCTAATCGTCCCTCGTCGAGACCGTCTTAGGTAGATGCGAGAGGTTATGTTGCGGAGAACAAAAGGAAGCGTGGTAGAAAAGATTTCGTTGGGGCAAGTGATTTCGTTTCCTCGATCGCTATCGTTATCGTTATTAGCGCCGTTTATTACCTTCTCCAGCAGATTCGCTATTTGATAGGAGACACTAGCCATGATTGCGGAGTCCCTTCGCAGCCGGTTCAACGAGACGACGACAACGACAACGGCGATCGAGCGTGTTCGACCCCGGAGGTGGATTTCGGGTGTTGCGCGGTGCCTACCTGCTAGTCCTGTAACGCAACGGAAAAAAGAAAGGAAAAACAAACCGGAGTGCCCGGCGACACGGGGGATACGCGGACGCCAAAACCCGCGTGAAAATAATAATGTCGCACGAACCGAGGTGTAACAGCGGCGCTTCTGTTTTCTTTTCTTTTTTTCTTTCTCTCCTCTTTCTCTCTCCCTTTCTGTCTCTTTCTCTCTTCCCTTCTACTGC
>NW_020220468.1:0-1802 GCF_003070985.1 Temnothorax curvispinosus | reverse complement strand
AAGGAGTATTTCAGAAGATTGAAGGCTTTAGGTACGAGGGGGATTATTTTTTGTAATATGAGATACGTTGGTGAAACCGGGCCCTAGAGTTTTTTGTTAATTTCTTGAGTTATTAATGACCTCGTGTAGTTCTTTTTCTCGATTATTACTAACGTATCTCATATTACTTTTAACCTTTGTTATATTGTTGAATCTTCGTTCAGACCGTCTGCGAAACAAAACAGAATGTAAATTCTTTACCTGTCGGATAGCTCTTCCTCTTCGTAACGTAACGTTCTCTCGTGCTGCTCGCACACCCTAACTTTCTCTACTTTTCAACTGATCGATCTTTCAACGATGAACGAGAGCAACTAAATAAACCGGCAAACATTAAAGATCGAGTCGATTGAGGATTAAGGGCGCGGATCGCGGCTTACAAGCAACAGCGTTTACAGCCACGTGACTGGCGTAGCAAATGAGACACGACACTGCATCAGCTGTATGTCATGTGACTTTTACGCAGCATCAGCTGCATGTCATGTGACTTTTAAAAGCGCGGGTTCAGCCCGGTGCTATATGTACGTCTCCGTGTATGCGTTATTTCATACAATAAATAATATTAATATTATACTTCGACAAATTTATGTAACAAATAAACCGTATCTACCTAAATATGTCCTGCGCAGTAAACATATATTTAAAGCTAGATTAAAGATTATAAACACGAATATAATTATATGATTGCACGACTACGTTTTAAACGACAAAATTGCAGAAATATAAATGCAACATTTATTTTATTATTTAAAGCACTTTATTTGAAATATAAGGAATATAAACGACATTTAGATCTCTTGACCGGCGTAGCAAATGAGGTAACGATGCTACATGTATATCTCCGTGTACTTATTATTTCATACAATATATATATTATACTTTAGCAAAATGTAACAAATGAACTGTATGTATATATGTCCCGCACAGTAAACGTATATTTCAAGATAAGTAAACACGAATATAATTATATAATTGTACGACTACGACAAAATTGTAAAACTTAAATGCAACATTTTTTTTATTATTTAAAGCACTTTATTTAAAATGTAAGGAATATAAACGACATTTAGATCTGAAATATTTTGTCTTTTTTCAACAAAAATATCATCGTCCTGTTAGTATCTTTCCGAATTCTGAGTATATGTTTAAGGGTACATTTTTAGCACGTTCATATACCCATAACTTCTTTTCCAAATGATTTAGAAGGTCTAATTGTCCTAATCGACATGCTACATCACGTTCCCATCTTATCATGACAATGAATGCTTCTCTATTAGATCGTTCCGCAACAGCCTCTAAAGCAATGAATGTCAATTCCTTGATATTCTTGTTTTGGACGGTATCATTCTTGCTCAGTGACCTTAGTAGATCTATTACATCCGTTTCGATGAGTTTTGCAGCAAAGTCTTCTATGTTTCTTATCATACTTAGCACAAATATAATACCCATTTCTTGTACGTTACTGCTTGGATTAGTGAGTAAAGAGCGTAGGAATTCCAGCCAGAAATTCGAGTCGAAAACTTTCTTGCAAACCTCTTTGTTGGCCACCGTCAGCTTCACTAGAGCTGCAGCTGCTGCGAACTTAATATCTTGATTCTCGTCCTTGTACAATAACATAAGATACTCGACTCGAGAATTATCTTGCTCGAAATACTGAATAGCGACTTCACGGCTTAATATCAAAGTGTTTATAAGATTTGCAGACGCCAATCTCAAAAGATAATCCCCCTCGTACCTAAAGCCTTCAATCTTCTGAAATACTCCTT
>NW_020220467.1:0-2748 GCF_003070985.1 Temnothorax curvispinosus | reverse complement strand
TTAGGTATGATACATGCATCTATCTACAGTTTGGTGAGCGCCAAACAACCAGTTTGCGCAAATGCGTACCCAGTCGAGTGATCAGGGCCTTGATACAGTTAATTTAAACGCGATTGATAATAACATTCAAATTCCGCATATAGATCATTACAGGGTTCCCAAGCTCCCCCCGTTTTCTCAAGTCGACCCAGCATTGTGGTTTATGCAGGCCGAGGTGTCCATGAGAAATTCCAGGATTACTGCAGAGTCTACTAAAGCAGATACCGTCCTCGCTGCACTGGATGTCGAAGTATTTGATTGCGTTAGAGACATCATTGCTTTGGACCCTTCCCCAGCGGATATTTATAAGCAGGTGAAGGCTCGGATTATCTCAACGTACGCGCTTTCAGACGAAACCAAATTACGAAAACTTTTAAGCGGACAAGTCGGGACCGACGGAAAACCTTCGTTAATCCTCAGTCGATTGCGCGGGCTTAATAACGGGAGGGTTGATGATAGCATAATAAAATCAATTTTCCTGGATCAATTACCACGCGAAACCAGCTCGATCCTGATATCTACGGGAATTACCGATCTTTATAAACTCGCCGAGATCGCCGACCGTATAGCTGAGAACACTCTCGGAGGCGTGGCTTACGCGTCCGCCGTGAACAAGGGGAATTCATCCCCTCCCGCAAAGACCGAGATTCAACAACTCATCGAAAGAATCGAAAAAATCGAAAAGCTAGAAAAGTCACGAAATTCGCGTTCGCGTTCGCGATCCAACTCCCGCAGGCGTAGGACCTCAACCTCGCCAAACAGGGCGATCACACCCGCGCTCTGTCCGGCTCATACTAAATACCCGGATAATCCGACTTCGTGTCGAACGTGGTGCTCAAAATATGAGACGTGGAACAGTACAAAAAACTAAGCCCGCCCTCCCGTTCGGAGATGGTCGGCAAGGGCCCTCAAATTTCTAATCGTCTCCACGTCCGTGATCGTGCCAGTGGCCAAATGTTCCTTATCGATACAGGCGCGGATATCTCTCTTGTACCCGCTAACGATAGGATCAAGGGAAAGCCCTCTGAATTAAAGCTCTTTGCAGCAAATGATACGCGTATCGACACGTTCGGGGAATCTCTTCGTGAGCTTGATCTCGGTTTAAGACGGCCAATTCGATGGAATTTTTGCATTGCCGCAGTTCCGTACCCCATCATTGGCGCTGACTTATTATCGCACTACGGGTTAATAGTAGATTTAAAACGACGACGTCTTATAGACTCTACTACTAAATTATGTATCCTCGCGATTAAAAAACCGGCCCCGATACATTCGATTAATACGATTAAACCTTCTTCTGAGTTTTCTCAAATACTCAAGGAATTTCCACAAATAACAGGAGCCCTTCCCCTCGCCCCGCCGTCCAATTGTGACGTGTTTCATCATATTATTACCACCGGCCCGCCAGTCGCTTCGCGCGCTAGGCGCCTTCCTCCTGATAAACTTAAGGCCGCAAAGGCCGAGATTAGAGCTTTAGTCGAAGCAGGCATTTGCCGCCCTTCTAGCAGTCCATGGGCCAGTCCCATTCATTTAGTCCGTAAAAAAGACGGCACCTGGCGGGTGTGCGGCGATTACCGCGGTGTAAATGCAATCACGCGACCTGATAGATACCCCACCCCCCACCTGCATGACTGCTCCGTTAATCTACACGGTAAAACAATCTTTTCATCCCTCGACTTATATAAAGCCTATAATCAAATTCCAATGGCCCCCGAGGACATTGAGAAAACAGCTATCATAACCCCTTTCGGGTTATTCGAATATTTATTTATGACCTTTGGCCTTCGTAATGCCGGTCAATCCTTTCAACGTTATATAAATCGCGCCTTAGGCGATCTAGATTTTGTTTTTATTTATATGGATGATATCCTGATTGCTTCCTCTTCTCCAGAGGAGCATGCTAAACATTTACGCATTGTATTCCAAAGGCTTAAAGAGTTTCACCTCCGCCTTAATGTTGAAAAATGCGTGTTCGGCGCACATGAACTAAAGTTTCTCGGGTATATAATTAATGGTAAAGGAATCAGCCCCATCCCAGAGAAAGTTAAGGCGATTACCAAATTTCCTAGACCCAAAACCATCGCCGACCTACGCCGTTTCCTCGGCATGATAAATTTTTACCGTCGCAATATTCCTCGCGCGGCAGAAGCTCAAGCACCACTAAATGCATTACTAGTCGACTCGCGCAAAAACGATAAGCGTGTAATCGTATGGTCTGACGAATTAATCGAAGCGTTTGAAAAGACCAAAAACGGCCTTGCTAACGCTGCAATGCTGGTGCATCCCCATATTGGCGCGGAACTCCGTATAGTCGCGGATGCCTCTGATTTCGCCATGGGGGCAGTTCTTGAACAGAAAAACGGGATACTTGGGAGCCCCTAGCATTTTTTTCGCATAAGTTCTCCCCTGCGCAAACTCGGTATAGCGCTTACGACCGAGAACTCACGGCAATTTTTGAAGCCGTTAATTACTTCCGTCATTTTGTAGAAGGACGCGAGTTTAAAATTTTGACCGACCATAAACCGCTCATGTATGCGTTTATGCAACGGTCTGATAAGGCGTCCCCGCGACAACTACGCCAATTGTCATATATCGCGCAGTTCACAACTCATATTGAACATGTCGCTGGTTCACAAAATGTTGTTGCGGATTCGCTTTCGCGGATCGATTCCCTGCGTTTGCCGGTTGAATTTAATCTTAATGAGCTCG
>NW_020220466.1:402-3309 GCF_003070985.1 Temnothorax curvispinosus | reverse complement strand
CCACAAAGCAAGGTCCAGCAAGGGTCCACAGTCCCAGCAGGCGGGCTGGAAGCAGGAAAGGAGGGACATAGCGAGGTCCAGCGAAGGGTCAGTGCACGATAAGAAAAAATCTTTCTCGATTTCTCGTGAACAAAATCGAGTGGCGACCGATGATAACGAATCTTACACAGAGTGTGTCGGTAAAACCCCTCCGTCCGGTCACACAGTCCTCTGACATCGTCGATCGGTCATTCGATCTCGTGGTTCGCGCGGCCCCCCTACCATGTCGCGCGGCCCCCCTACCATGTCGCGCGGTAAGGCGATCTCGTTACCCGTCCGATCGCTATGTTATTTGTCGGTGGTAATATTCGTTTTGGGGTGTTCTCATTACCCTCGCGTTGTAAATTTGTCGGTCGCACCGCCCGTTCGCCTGTGTCGTTTACCACCTCGCTTGGTAAATCGATTTCGCGGTTTACCCAGCGCGCCTATCGTTTGCCGGTGTCTCGCGACCTTCGCAATCCTCTGCCATCGTCAATCGGTCGTTCGACCTCGTGGTTCGCGCGGTTTTCTTACCATGGCACATGGTAAGGCGATCTCATTACCCGTACGTTCGCTATTTTATTTGTCCGTGGTAACCCTCTTTTTGGGGTGTTCTCATTACCCTCGCGTTGTAAATTTGTCGGTCGCACCGCCCGTTCGCCTGTGTCGTTTACCACCTCGCTTGGTAAATCGATTTCGCGGTTTACCCAGCGCGACTATCGTTTGCCAGTGTCCGCGGTGTTCTCGCGACCTTCGCAATCCTCTGCCATCGTCAATCGGTCGTTCCACCTCGTGGTTCGCGCGGTTCTCTTACCATGGCACATGTTAAGGCGATCTCATTACCCGTACGTTCGCTATTTTATTTGTCCGTGGTAACTCTCTTTTTGGGGTGTTCTCATTACCCTCGCGTTGTAAATTTGTCGGTCGCACCGCCCGTTCGCCCGGTTCATTTACCACCACATGTGGTAAGCCGACTTCCGGTTTCGCACGCTCCGTCGTTACCTCCGGACTCTATTCTTCGCGGTCGTTACCTCCGGACTTAGTTTTTCATCGCAGTCGTTACCTCCGGTAGCCGCACGGGCAAATATATTCAAAGTTCCGCGCGGCGTGTTGCTTTCGCTCGCGGTCGTTACTTCCGGTAGCCGCACGGGCAAATATATTCAAAGTCTCGCGCGGCGTGTTGCTTTCGCTCGCGGTCGTTACCTCCGGACACTACTTTTCACGGTCGTTACCTTCGGAACCTATATTTCACGGTCGTTACCTCCAAACTTAGTTTTTCATCACGGTCGTTACCTCCGGATGTAACCGGGCCGAGGAGTGATACACCCCTTTTGTTCAAAAGGTGTGTCTCCGACACTGTTGCCACTCGATTTTTACCCAACAAACCGAGAAAGGATTATTTCTGATATATTTTATTTCCCAACCTTCATTACGCCCCGCTGATCCCTTTTCCTTTTTTTCTGTTTCAGGTCGCCCTTCGCCGCCGGATCTAGGATCGCCGCTGGACCAAGCACCTCGGACCTTCTCTGGACTGCAGCTGTGCACCGCCGAATTCGCCCTGGACCTTCGCTGGAACGCCTTTGGATCTCCCCGTACGGATATCGGATCGCCAACAGGTAAGTATCAGGATCAGGTAGGTATGTCTTTTAGGTAAGTTTATACGCACACGAATGAATTTAGGTACTCTGATTTCTTTCAGATAATAAAATATAATCTATTTTATTCTATTTTCAGATACAAATGTTCGTGACAAAATTTCAAAGTGTTAACGCGAATACCGCGGGATGTTCAACGCCGAGAGTCTAAGTGGTATGGCTCCGCCTACTTTTGGGACATCTGGGGCCCAGATGTGGCTTACACCTGCTTCCCAGATGTGATGCTGTTTGACTTCCGCGTTCCTGGCCTTTTGTCTCGTTGGACAGGTGTTCCATGAACAAAAGCCCCTTTGTTCGACTTATTGATTCGCTATGTATACATTCGAAGAAATAATTTACGCAGCATTCCATGTTTCGTCGTCCTTAACTTTGATTTATTATACCATACATTATTATTGTCAATAAAGGATGTTTCTGGAAAATGGAACTTCGCGCGTACATTAATTAACTTAGATTTTACTACAGTGGGCGTTCGATGCCCCGCGTCGTGTTTGCTCGCTCTCGCTTCTATGTTCGCCTCGTGGTATGGCCACTGGTCATTTGTCATACAATTTTACAAAATGTTATATGCGGTCTCGATTGTTTAGCTCATGGCAATTGCTTACTCGTTAGAATTTCATCGCTAGCGCTTGTACTTCGCGAGTTTCGTTTACCACATTTCTTCGATTACGCGGCCACCCGTTACACGCCCCACGACATACCCGGTGCTCCTACATGTCCGCGAATACGCGGCAAAGCTTCAGCGCCTCCCCTACTTCCGGTCCGCTTACCGTTGGTCGTGGCCCGCTTCTGGCCACGCCTTGTATGCGCCTACGGCCTTTATTCGCCGTCCGGTTGGCCCGCTGGCCTCCGGCCGTTACCGCGCCTCCGTGGTATCGCGCTTTTGTCTTCCGCGCGTTCGGCACGCCGCTCTCCCGTACGCCTGCGTTGGTCCCGCCAACTATTACGCGCTCGCATGGTTTGTTCGCCGGCTCGGCCCCTCGTTCGCTCAGATCGTCTACCACTCCGCTTGGTAAATTGATTTCGCGGTTTACCCAGCGCGCCTATCGATCGTCGGTGTCCGTGGTGTTCTCGCGACATACGCGGCCCTCTGACATCGTCAATCGGTCATTCAAAGCCCTGTAATTCGCGCGGTTCCCTTACCATACCGCATGGTAAGGCGATCTTGTTACCTATTCGTTCGCTAAGTTATTTGTCTGTGGTAATCCTCTTTTTGGGGTGTTCTTATTACCCT
>NW_020220466.1:0-392 GCF_003070985.1 Temnothorax curvispinosus | reverse complement strand
GGGGTGTTCTTATTACCCTCGCGTTGTAACTTTATCGGTCGCACCGTTCGCTCGCCCGGTTCGCTTACCACTCCGCTTGGTAAATTGATTTCGCGATTTATCCAGCGCGCCTATCGATTACCGGTGTTCGCGGTATTCTCGCGACATATGCGGCCCTCTGACATCGTCGATCGGTCATTCGATCTCGTGGTTCGCGCAGCCTCCCCACCATGTCGCGCGGTAAGGCGATCTCGTTACCCGTCCGATCGCTATGTTATTTGTCGGTGGTAATACTCTTTTTGGGGTGTTGTTATTACCCTCGCGTTGAAACTTTATCGATCGCACCGCCCGTTTGTCCGGTTCGTTTGTGACCGGACGGAGGGGTTTTACCGACACACTCTGTGTGAGATTCG
>NW_020220465.1:0-2172 GCF_003070985.1 Temnothorax curvispinosus | reverse complement strand
TTTAAATACTTTATTTACAAAAATAACGATTTATTTGCCTTTTTCTTTACCAAATGATCAAAATACAATGATAGTATTTGAGGTTAACCAATATTTTCTTTTTGTTATATGTTGTCATAAAAATATTTGAAAAGTAATATTTTTAATTATATATATTGTAGTGCAAAATACAGTTATGAACTAAATATGATTTATTATAATTGTAAATTATTGTTAATAAAAGATATAAGTAATTAATAAATTTTATACATTAATGTTTCAGAATATATATTATAATAGTTACAGTTTACAGTCTTTGTAATAAAAATAGAAAATGATGATGAATTTCTAATTCTGGTAATACATTGGATAAACTTATGTCTTTTGCTAATACGTAAAAAAAGACAAATTAGATGGCTAAATAGACGATGGCTTGTGAGCCCTATTAATATGAGAAGAATTCAGCTTGGAGATTACAATAATTTATTCCAAGAAATAAAAAATGATCCTCAGTTGTTTTATCGTTATACCAGAATGACATTGGTACATTTTCAGAAGTTAGTACAAATGACAAAACCATATTTGACAAAAAAAAGTCCTCGTGCTTTAGTTCCAGAATTACGACTATTGATAACTTTAAGGTATTTATATAATAACTGTATATACTTTATAGATAACTAAATTGTATATAATTGTTTCATATTATAGTTAATATTAATGTATTGTAATTATTATATTTTTATAGATATCTTGCTACAGGTGACTTACCAATTACCATTGCGTTAGCCTTTAGAGTTGGTGAATCTACAGTAAGAGAAGTAGTAAAAGAAGTTTGCCATGTTTTATATAAGGTTTTAGACCCATTATATCTTAGTTCACCTACAGAAGAAGACTGGAGAAAATATGCACATGGATATTGGAATAGATGGAACATTCCAAATTGTGTCGGTTCTGTTGATGGCAAGCATGTCAGATTACGCTGTCCTCCAAGATCAGGAAGCTTATATTTTAACTATAAGAAATTTTATAGTATCGTATTATTGGCAGTAGCTGATCATTTGTATAGATTTGTGTTGGTTGATATTGGAGCGTATGGAGGTAAGCAAGAACAAAAATTTTCTTAATCTTATGTATAATATAATAATCTCATATATATATTGTTTTATTACAATTATTTATTTTTGTATAATTCTTTGTTATAGGAAACAGTGACGGAGGAATTTTTAACGATTGCAATATAGGCACAAATTTAAGTAATAATACGTTAAATTTACCGAATGAACAAATAAATCTTCCTAATAGCAATCTGAAAACATACACGTACTTTGTGGCTGATGATGCTTTTAAACTGTCTAAGAGAATTATGAAGCCTTATTCCAGCAAAAATTTGATGTACAAACAGAGGATTTTTAATTATCGACTTTCAAGAGCACGGAGGACAGTTGAAAGTGCTTTTGGAATTTTTTCCAATAAGTGGAGAATATTCCACACAGCGATTAGTATGTTACCAGAAACTGCAGATTTAATTGTAACAGCTTCTGTGTGTCTCCATAATTATGTATTGAAAGAAGAACAACAAAATGGACATAAGATGTACAGTCAAGAACCAAGTTTTAAAGATAATACTAACGAGGTACAAATAAAAATAAAAATAATTATTTAATTTTTTGAATTTTAATATTTTTTGATGTTTTCAGAGTTCACCTTGGATCAATATACCAAGTAATTTTGAAGAAGATAATGACGTAAGATATGCCGAAAATCAAAGGAATACTTTGAGTAATTATTTTATCTCTGAAGCTGGAAAAGTGGAATGGCAACATGATTATGTTCAAAGAGGTGTATATGCAGACGAATAATTATACATGTATGTATGTGTGTGTGTGTGTGTGTGTGTGGAGAGAGAGAGAGAGGAGAAAGAGACATTATGTTTTGATATGTTAGATTATATAACATGTTAAAAAAAAATTATCTATTTAACATAAGTTTCTGTACTAAATAAAGAAAACAACAAATATGTAAACTATTTTTATTTACAGTAGATATATATGTATATTTAAATTAGTATATATATATATATATTATATGCTTTTTTTCCATGTACTTGTAATATATTATAATTAAAGAAAATTTTATAAGTAAATAATTATATTTATTATGTATAACTTTTTTATGTATTATAGTAATATAATT
>NW_020220464.1:0-1772 GCF_003070985.1 Temnothorax curvispinosus | reverse complement strand
TTGTCTCAGCTTCTCGCATCGAAGCCTCTCGCGTAGCGGAGATCTTGTACGCGTCGAACGGAAATCTTGAACGCGTGGCAGAAGAACGATCGCGAGCGGAGCACGACCGGAAGTTTTCGGACCCCTCGCTAAGTAGCACACTTAAATTATAACTAACTTTGATCCGCACGTTAAGACGAAACGAACGAATAGCGATTCACGCAGCGATTTAAGAGGGAGAGAGCCGTGCTGTCTTTAGACGAGGATTGATACGCGACGATTTTTGGTTATGAGGTCTAGCTCACGACTTTAGGCTAGGACTCCTCAGCAACGACTGACTGTCGAGGCGAGCGAATTCGCCGTTTACTCACGAGGGTTGTTTTTCAGGAACGAACGCGCGATGAGAGCTGAATCGCGATTCGTCCGTATGGTCACATCACGCGTCAAAACAGCCGTTTCCGTGCTCCGACAAATAAGGGAGCACTCTCGTAACGCGTGATCGCGATCGATGGGCTTCGAGGGCGCGGGGATTGCGGGGAACGTATATTTCGCACAAGTTCGACAGAGCTTGAACAACATAAACATCGGCATTTCTCGATGTGAAATATAATAACGTTTTCGAGCCGATGTTTCGCGTGGGAAAGTTCGACGGATCTCGAACATACCGCCCGCCTCGGAACGATAGTTTCGAAATAATGCGTGATAATAGAAAAACACAAAACATCAGCGCGAGAAGTTTACAGAGACATACAGAAAATTAAAGGGGCAACGCCGCCCGCCGTGGAATAACATAGACGAATTGCTTAAACTAGCTTAGAATATAATACTTAGATCTAACGAGCGTCTCGCATTGACGCAAGAAGTATGATTAATTGCTCGTCGCCTCGCTGTTGACCGGTAAAACGCATAGTTTTACGATGGGCCGTTGGTATTCGGAAGTGGCCGTTTTCACGGTCACTACGCGCGTGAAACCGTCGGGCCCGGGATGGCATTGCGTTATGCGGCCGAGCTCCCATTTGCACGGGGGCAACGTGGGATTGCGCAAGAGGACGAGTTGTCCGAGACTGATCGGCGGTTTGACCGTTCGCCATTTTGCTCGTTGTTGTAGAGTGTTCACGTAGTCGTTACTCCACATTTTCCAAAATTTTTCTGTAATGTGTTGGACTAATTGCCATCGCGACAAACGATTCTCGTTTAGCTCGAGCAAAGATGGTTCCGGGTTGACCGTGAGAGCGGATCCGACCAAAAAATGACCGGGGGTGAGACATTCGTAGTCATCGAGGGTGTCGGCGAGAGGAGCGATCGGTCGAGAATTCAGACACGCTTCGATTCTACACAATAAGGTCGAGAATTCTTCGAAGGTTAAAGTGTGAGTCCCTAAGACGCGACGCAAATGAGTTTTGACACTCCGCACGCCCGCCTCCCATAGCCCGCCGAAATGCGGGGCTGAAGGGGGGAGGAAATTCCACGTAATGTTATCTGACGCGGTTAAATTTAGAAAATTTGGGTCTTGAACGGCGGATTTGTACGCTCGATGCATTTCTCGGTCTGCCCCGACGAAGGTAGTTCCGTTATCGGAATACATACATTGCGGAAGACCGCGACGAGCGCAGAACCGGGAATAAGCGTTTAGAAACGCGGGAGTGGAGTAATCGCCAACCAATTCTAGGTGGATAGCCTTAGTCGCGAGACAAACAAGTAAGGCTATGTACGCCTTGCGGGATGTAATACCGCGACCGGAGGAAGCGCGAATAAGAACTGGTCCCGCATAATCCACACCGCAGTGCAGAAAA
>NW_020220463.1:0-6585 GCF_003070985.1 Temnothorax curvispinosus | reverse complement strand
ACTCCCCGGGAAATTCTACCCCTGTTTCATATATAATTCTTTTAAATTTAGTCAATTATTTCCCGAAAAATTAGAAGAATTAGAAAAATCGGTTTCCAGAAAATCGGTAGCAAAAAAATGGCTACGACATTTTCATCCCCGGGAAATTCTACCCCTGTTTCATATACTTTTGGTAAAAATTCGGTCCACTAACGAATGAGTAGTTCGCGTACATACAGACAGACAGACAGACAGACAGACAGACGGACGGTACTTATATATATAGACTAGCTTTTCGGCCCGCGCTTCGCGCGGGCCTCAAAGCTATTCCCCCGCCAATCAGCTTTTCGGCCCGCGCTTCGCGCGGGCCTCAAAGCTAATCCCCCCGCTGACTCACTATATTATTAGCTCTCATACAATTTTTTATTTGTTTAATTTATAAAACTTCTTTGTATACGATATTTTTTGTATAAGATTCTGGATTTTTTTCAATGAGATGTCCTTGATTGCTTGTTTCATCAATCTTAATTTTGACATTTTCCTTTTTGGTTGCTCTAGAAAATGCCACATAGAGTTGACCATGAGCAAATACAGGATGTGGCAGATAAATCCCAACTTTTTGTAAAGTTTGTCCTTGAGATTTATTTATTGTCATAGCAAATGATACTCGAATAGGAAACTGTCTCCGTTTAAGCTTGAATGGAACTTCCGAGTCATTTGTAATGAAATCGATTTTTGGGATGAAGACAATCTGGCCTCGAGCAGGACCAGTTAGAACCTCCGCATAAATAAGATTATGTTTCAAATCTGTAACAATAAATCTTGTGCCATTGCAAAGTCCTTTCTTAGTATTTAAATTTCTTAATAAGATAATTGTAACACTGACTTTTATTTTAAGTCGATGAACTGGCATTCCAGAAGGTGTCATAGAATTTAAAAACTCAGTCGGATAATTCAATTGCTCTTGTGGATCATCACTTACAATAGAGTCAATTGATAGATATTCCTTTTCTTCTCCTTCCATTAAACGAAGGATTTCGTCATTAATTTTGAAAGTATCTTCATTCTTAGGACAAAGAATCGCTCGATCTGGATTTTCTCTAATCTGTTCCATGGTGATTCTATCACCAAAAATCTCAGTAATAATAGATTCTTTTGATATAAAATCCTGGGGGATTTCAATTGTATCAAGATGTAATCCATCTGTACTTGACAATTTACCATCTCCTAATTGCATTAGCCAATTTGCAAATTCCTTTTCATCCGCAGTTCTCATATTTTGCTGTAATTTAACCTGAGTTACATTTCTCCATATAGGATTGTATTTGACAGTTGACTCAATTATGGCTGCTTTATGTGCATGAGGTACTACTGGGAGATTTTGTCTGAAATCTCCTGCAAATAAAATAACTTTTCCTCCAAATGGTCTAGGATTCTTCATTAGATCCTTGAAGAGTTTATCAACTGCTGTTAAGGCATGCCCAACCGTCATGCTCACCTCATCCCATATAATGAGTTTAGCAGAGATCAGTTCTCGTGCAGCTTGAGAGTTTCCTCTTATATTAGATTTAGCTCCATCATCAATTGGTATTGAAAGTTTGAACAGGGAATGATAAGTTTTTCCTCCTTTTAGAAGTGTGGCTGCAATGCCAGTTGAAGCACATGGAATAACCATTTCGTTTTTTCCTCGAATAACACTCAGAAATGTGTTAAATAGATAGGTTTTTCCACTTCCTGCAAACCCGTCAATATAAAATAACCGCTGAGGTTCATTCTCATTGTCAATCGCTCGCATAACTATATCGTACACGTATCTTTGTTCAACATTTAATGTTGATAATAAATAGTCACCACGTCTTCTTTCTTCATCTACATTATATTCTGTGACGTAAATATTCACTGGAATTGGATTTGGCAATTGGAAGTTCTCACAGCTACTTCCATTATTTTTCAGAATTTCTTGTATATGGTTTAAAGCCATATTTTCAGGATTGACAACATTGTTGTGTACAAAGTCCTCAATCATGTGATCTTTATATTTATTCCAAAGAGTTAGTACATCTGTTGGAGTTCCATAAATGCAAATGTAGGCAAATAGCTCTCGAAGTTGTACGGGCATTTTGGAATCTGTTGCTTCTTCCAGCGTTTTTTCCCAAAGATCATCAGCTTCTACCAAATTTTTTGCAATTGCTGCATCCTTAAACGTTTTATAAAGAACTCCATTTACAGTTCTCAAATCTTCAAAACATTTAGCTCCAACTACATGAAGTAGAAGAAGACGGAGATAAAATCTCTCAATATCTTTTATACTTACTGTATAAAGTCTTGAAATTATTTTATCACCACCCTTTTTGCGTAGCTTCCACTTAGTTTCTTTTTTATCATAGATATAATGATAAGGAATATCTGTGTAAAGAAAATGCACCGCATTTTCATCAGATTGATTTAATTTAAACCATGCAGTCAACGTGGTATCTCGAGTTAGCTCTCTTTGAGCAGCTTGTTCTTCATTTCCCGCTCGGAAATAAACCATTTGGCGATTAGGCAAATGAACTGCCAGTCTTATTACTGTGTGAGACTTCATGAACAGATCATATCCGTTCAGTCTCCACATTGCTTCTGGAGCACTAACATATCTTGCATCCAGGTATGAATTAACTTCATCTATTTTAATTAACCTTGTGCCATCTTGTGCTTGTACTTCAATTGCAGCACAATCAAATCCTTTATGAATATATTTATATAAGTATTTTACGCTCTTCACTGATGAACATATTTCCAAATTGATATGTCGATCATATTTCATAATTAAATATGGTGAATATGGTACTACCCATCGATTATCAATTTTTTTTCCTCTGACGATGTATTTTTTCTTAAAATTCCTTCGTTGATACATAGGATATCCATTTACATTAGCATTAGTTTCTTCACGAAACTCTTTTGGAAAACCTTTTGAACATTTTCCATCATCCCCAGTGCAAGGATATCTCTGAGAGTGATCTCCACAAGGACCATGAATCATGTGCCTCAAAATTTTTACATTAAGTTCTGGATATCTTTCTTTATCAGGAATTTCAGCCCATACCATCATGTCAATGACTTCTTGAAGTCTGGGCTTATCTTCATCACTCAACATTGCAAGTAAATGCAAATGTGGAAGTCCTCTTTTTTGAAATTCAATCACACCTGCATAAGCTACAATATTTCCAAAAATATTATTTTGGGTTAAATCTTTTAAAACTTCTTTGACATCCAAATTAAATGTTTTTGCGACCAAATCAGGTCAAAATTCAATTAAACATCCATCAAGATTATCTTTAATTTCGGGGCATTGAGGATTGCAAGTCATCGTAAGAAAAATATCAGGTTTACCAAACTTTCTAACCAGAGACATGGCATCTTGATATCTTTCTTGCATATTTCTTGGACTGCCCATAAATGAAGATGGTAATATTACAGGTATACCAGCTTTAATTCCTTCATTTTGTGCTCGATTATCTAGGTGATCCATTAATCCCGAATAAAGTTCTGCTCTTAATTGAGGTTGATTTAATTTAATATAATTAAGCCTATTTGCTTCAGTTTTCATATAAGCATCAAGTATAAACTGACATCTTAATTTTCCTGCCTTTTTAAATTGACTAAATTCAACTCTTGGTGCCAACAGGTGAGCATAATAATCCATTTGAGTTACTTTAAATCCTGGATATTTAGGATTATATGATTTAAGTTGTGAATGCCATCCATCGTTACCATATGGATATAACAACGGATAACACATTGGATCACATCTTTTGTCTAGAATTGATATTTGTTGAACATCGTTCGAATTTTTGTTATAAATTCGAATATCTCTCTCAAATGGAGGCTCACCATCAACATTTTGAAAAACCACAGCTATTTCATTAGCTCGTGGAGCATTGTATCTTCTTTGATCGTGTTGAGGATCATTTCGAAAGGACAACATTAAATTTATGGCTTTATTGCCTCTCGGATTAAGATCTTGTTCAACTTGACGCATCATCTTAAAAGTTTTTGCAAATTCATTGCTTTGGATCATAAAGCAGGACAAATCTTTCATTAAGACTGGATCACACTTTTGATTAGCTTTATTATTCATTCTATGATTAATAGCTTCTTCTGTATCTAAAAAATAAAGCTGCGCAAAACGCGGAGCTTGCCCATCCGCTGGGCGCATTGCCGTTGTGGTCAAATGATGATATTGCCCATGAATCTTCAAGCAATAAGGAGCATTGTTCACAACATCCAATGGATTTCTATTGCCCGGGGCACCCATGGAAGCCATAGCTAAAGCGCTATTATATGAACGAATATTATCAAGAAAATTTTTTGATACAGAATCATTTCCCATATATAATTTTTTAAGAAAATTAGGACAATTTATTGGTTTTAATTTAAGCTTTCCCTTTTGGCAACAATATGTAAATTTTCCATCTTTAGATTTTTCACATGCAAAGTTTAACGATTTGCAAAATTGACATTCTACATTCATTTGGCCAAGTGTATGAACTGGCACATTTATTTCATGTTCTTTTGAAATTAGCGCAATGTGATGATTTAATTGTCTAGCTTGGTGCCTTCCCTGAGCATGTCTCTGGGCATCAGCTTCGAGTCGTTTATTCATTGCGTCATCATTTTCATTGACCCTCTGCTGAGCACGTCTCTGAGCATCAGCTTCGAGTCGTTGAGTCCTTGCATCATCATTTTCATTGACCCTTTGCTGAGCATGTCTCTGAGCATCAGCTTCGAGTCGTTGAGTCTTTGCGTCATTATTTTCATTGACCCTTTGCTGAGCATGTCTCTGAGCATCAGCTTCGAGTCGTTGAGTCTTTGCGTCATTATTTTCATTCGCCCTATGCTGAGAATTTCTTTGAGCATTAGCTTCGAGTCGTTGAGACCTTTCCTCCGAACTTTCATTTTTGCGCATTTGTCGTAAGCGTTTATTTTCGCGACTCACTTTAGTCAAATTTCCGTATTTTCTTTTTTGAGGCATAATTATTTACGTCGTACCGTAGGTATTTATACGAAATGTTATATAACAATACGTAAATAAATAACAATATACGTAAATAAATACAATTATTTTTCAAATCTATATTAGTTTTCAAATATATTCTGAGCGCAAACTACTTATTTGCATTAATATATCGATTTTCTTAATAGATCTTTTCTTTCTCTTGCTTTTTCTGTTTTATTGATTCTTTATATAGGCGCACAGCAGCTCTGTATCGGCGGATAGTAGTCGTTTTTTTACAGGCGCACAGCAACCTTTTTTAGACAGGCGCACAGCAGCTCTGTATCTGCGAATAACAGCCGGTTTTTACAGGCGCACAGCAGCTCTGTCTCGGCGCACAGTAGCTGTTTTTTAAAAGCGCACAGCAGCCTTTTTTGTATAGGCGCACAGCAGCTCTGTGTCGGCTCGGCGGATAACATCCGTTTTTTACAGGCGCACAGCAGCTCTGTCTCGGCGCACAGTAGCCGTTTTTTAAAAGCGCACAGCAGCCTTTTTTGTACAGGCGCACAGCAGCTCTGTGTCGGCCCACAGCACCCTATTTTATACAGGCGCACAGCTGCTCTGTATCGTCGCACAGCAGCCGTTTTTTAAAAACGCACAGCAGCTTTTTTATATAATGTATTTTTTATCTATATATATTAAAAGAAAAATGTAATAAAAATGTAATTATTAATGTAAAAATATCTATTACAAATATTTAAACACATTTATTACATTTAATAAATATTTAAATACATTTATTCCATCACCATGGTAACTTTTTATCCACAATATTCATATTATACGCGTACCACATCTCCAATTGTTTTTGAAGCTGTCCTGCATATTTTTTCTATATAATAATATTTCTTCTATATAATAATATAGTATATAATATTATATACGATATCGTTTAAAATGCCTACAGCTTACAATGCCTTTCTCTTTCTATAAAATTCAAATTTACTTACATTATGCTCCTGTGAAGTGCATGCATTTTCGCTGTTTTTTTCGATCTCTGTAGGCATTTTAAACGATATCGTATATAATATTATATACTATATTATTATATAGAAGAAATATTATTATATAGAATATATAAATTAAACAAATAAAAAATTGTATGAGAGCTAATAATATAGTGAGTCAGCGGGGGGATTAGCTTTGAGGCCCGCGCGAAGCGCGGGCCGAAAAGCTGATTGGCGGGGGAATAGCTTTGAGGCCCGCGCGAAGCGCGGGCCGAAAAGCTAGTAAAACATAAATTATTACATGTTACATTAATTTACATAAATTATTACATATTATTACATGTTAACATAATAAAACATAAATTATTACATGTTTATTATAAATTATTACATGTTAAGACATAAATTATTACAATTTTGTGTTAAATAAATTATATTCATCCCATTTGATTTTAAATTAATAAATTTGATTCTCTTTCTCTCTCTCTCTCTCTCTCTCTCTTGCTCTCTCTTTCTCTAAAAAAATTAAAGAAATTAGTTTCTAAAAGGTTGTTAACAAAAAACACTTTATGGGACTCCCCGGGAAATTCTACCCCTGTTTCATATATAATTCTTTTAAAT
>NW_020220462.1:598-1002 GCF_003070985.1 Temnothorax curvispinosus | reverse complement strand
GAAGACGAATGGGGGACGGGGGAGAAACATCTACGAGGAGGAGATAACGCGAGCGTGCCGTGTGACGTCACGCGGACTCCGCGGCGCGGCGAAACGCGAA
This sequence comes from Temnothorax curvispinosus, assembly GCF_003070985.1. Taxonomy (NCBI): domain Eukaryota; kingdom Metazoa; phylum Arthropoda; class Insecta; order Hymenoptera; family Formicidae; genus Temnothorax; species Temnothorax curvispinosus. The sequence continues at coordinate 902 of NW_020220462.1, read as the reverse complement.
CGCGGGTCCCCTCGCCCCGCGGCGCCCGAAAACGCGGACGCTCCGCGGCGCGGCGAAAACGCGGATCCCCCCCCTCGCCCCGCGGCGTGGTGGAAACGCGGTCGCCCCGCGGCGCCGGAAAACGCGGGCCCCCTCACCCCGCGGCGCCCGAAACACGCGCCGGAAAACGCGGTTTTTCCCTGCTCCTCCCACCCCCGCGGCGTCCGAAACACGCGGTTCCCCACTCCCCTTTTCCCGCGGCGCCCGAAACACCCGGTTCCCCACTCTCCTTTCCCCGCGGCGCCCGAAACACCCGGTTCCCCCC
>NW_020220462.1:0-498 GCF_003070985.1 Temnothorax curvispinosus | reverse complement strand
CCCGCGGCGCCCGAGACATGCGGTTCCCCCCTCCCCCTCCTTTGCGGCGCCCACGGCCCCTTCGCGCGGTTCCCTTTCGCCCCTCACCCCCCCTCATTGCTCCCTAGTTAGAACCGGCCTAGCTTACCTACTATAATGCATCATCAACTTCCATTTCTTTCTCGTCAATCACTTCCATCTTGATAAAAAGGGAACGTTTCTCTTACGAGGATGAACCAATTTATTTGAAGATTGAGAAAATTTTGATGCGATCGGAGATCGGCGATTCCGATCTCGCGACGGAATAGATATCGCACTACGTCAACTCTCCTCTTATCCAATCTGCTACAGTTTCTCATCTGCGGTTCGCTGATTTTCACAATCTTGAATTTAGAATTACGTATCGGTTTGCGAAGTTTTGCGTACTCGCTCATATCGGTGGGCTTTGATATACAGCTCTTAAAATGGCGAACCAATTGTTGTATAAACCGCACGATCAAGCACACCAACCGACTCTCA